>NW_027226368.1:0-31400 GCF_022539635.2 Chironomus tepperi | reverse complement strand
ATATAAATCTGAAATTTGGTGTGTGAATATGAAAGTGTTTGTTGTGATTTTTTTGATGTTATACTATGTAACCGGTGTTGAAAACGTATTTTTTAAATTTTTCACTGTTACACAGTGTACATCAAAAAAATGATCAAAAAATACGAAATTGAAAATTTGGTGCGATATGAAAAGTGGTTTTTGTGATTTTTGCGGATGTTACACTGTGTAACCGGTGCTGAAAAAAATATTTTGTTGGTCATTTTTTTCACTGTTACACAGTGTAACATCGAAAAAATGATCAAAAAATATGATTTTTTTCTGAAATGTATGGAATAATCGGCTATAATTTTGCAAATGACAAGCATTTGCATCATGTGAATTTCACTGGAAGCATCTTATGGCTCTAAAACTAATCAGTTCTTGCCATAACCGATATCTATCAGATGCAAAAACCTGAAGTCTTAATATTGAGTTGAAGCGAGTTATCCAGCCGATTAACTGCTAACTAACTTGCTAACTAACTTGCTAACTAACTTGCTAACTAACTTGCTAACTAAAGGACAGAAAGCGTTTTTTTGCGATTTCTCGGCACCTGGTAGCACCAATCGAGATGCGGTTTTCACTGTTGGATTGGTATTCTCAGGCACAGATTTTTGGCTAGCAAGTATAGGGCAATTCCCCTCGGGTAATCCAGCAAATCAAAAAAGCGGTTTCAGTGATAGACTAAAAACAATATATTCACCCAAATTGAAAATTTGGTGTGAATATGAAAGAGTTGATATCAGAGACTTCAATACATAAAAGTGAATATTTTTCGACTCAATCGTGTAAATAATAATAAAAAAAAGGAATAAAACTGTTGACAAAAAATTTATTATAAATTATTATTTATGTAGAAAAACATTTCATTCTTTTTGGTACCCGTGCATTTTTTAAGAGATTGCACAAACATGCAGAAGCTGCATGTCGAATATATTTTTTAATGCTCATTTGTTTAACATGAAAAATAAAGATGAGAAAAAAAAAATTTATGAGTTTTGTGCAAATATTTTGTCTTTCAATTTTTTTTTTTTTGACAAGGGGTGGGCATTCTCATTTTGTTGGATATAACTTAATGCTAGTTTATGAAAAATTGCATCCGAAAATCAATGAATTATCATCGAGGCACTTTTGGTTTACAGAAGTTTTGAAATTCGACTGTCATGAATTGTCACGACTGTCATAAACTGTTGGGCAATGCTAAATTAAGGATAGCCGCGAAAAAGCGGCAATGTTCTAGTGGTTAGAGCGTCGGACTACCGTTCTAAAGACCCGGGTTCAATACCAGGGAAAGTCAAGTTGGATTCAGATGCTTTTTCGCTGTTCTAGTCACACCAACTCGATTTGTGTGATTCGCGACTCACAAATTGTGGCTAGGTACGTTGCATTGATATAAACCTGGATCATACAGCGTGCAGAGTTGGGGAAAGCAAATCGTAAATTAAGGAATCGATCAGTAACTTCAATTTTATCACGAAACGCCAAAACAAAATCTTCAAGATAAGCTTAAGAGTAGATCAGTGTTCTCCAAACTGTATGCCGCGGCACATATTTGGGTTCTGTATGTCGGGAGCGAGACCGAAAAATCCCTGGAAAGTCCCTCAACGAGTCCCAAATGTCTTTCGGACCAGGAAAGCATATTTAAAAAAAATGTGCCGTAGCGCAGGAAAAGTTTGGACAACACTGGAAGAGAATATTCTTAGAATAGACTGGGCAGTGAGTGATACATCAAAGCATAATGTCCTAATATCTACTTACATTCGTTTATTGTTTTTGTACATGTTAATCTTACCATTTCTATCCTGATTGTTGAATTGCCAAACTTCAGACAGTGTTTGGAGTCCAAAATTTGGACAATCCTTTAATCAACCCTTTCAAGTGCTTATCGCAGAGTTAAACTTCGACTACCAAACGACATGCCATCCTAAAAATCAAAAACCAACCGTTAATCTCTTACTAATTACTGCCCACCCCTTGTCAAATATATTTTTCATAAATTTTCATATTATATCATAAATTAATTTCCATTCTCATTTTTTCACTCACTTTATTTTTAAAACAAAGTAGCAGCAAAAAAAGCTTCCAATTCCACAGAGAGATAGCGAGAGCAGGAATAAAATATATAAAAAAAGAATATTTTTTGTGTATTTTAATAAAATATATATATAAAAAGTGCCATGCAATGAATGAGAACGACATGCCGAAATGAAATTTTAATTTCATAAAATTGATATAAATGATGATGACGATGGTGTTTTGCACATACTCACATTCATGATAAAGACAAAAAAATTGTATAATGAATTAATGTGATTTTTTTTTTTTTATGAAATTAATTTACTCGTTTGATTCTCACCCACTCGCATATAAACGCAGAATTGAGGTTTTTTAAATGTGGTTTGATTCCTGTAGCAAAAAATTGTTGTTTCTTCAGTTTGGGAGGATGGATTGCTTGATATGTTTGTTAGCAGGGTATGCTGTGTCTTTTAGTTGATCACCAAACTAAGAAAACTATCAATTTTGCATTAGATCAGAGTAGGGTGTCCAAATTTTGTGACAAATTTTCGAGATCAAAACCGAGACTAAGACCGAGACTAAGATCGAGACCAGGATCCACATTAAGTTCAAGATAAGTGAGAATTTCCCGAAGTGTCTTAGTGACCTTTGAAACTCAGATACGAAAGACATTTAAAGCATTTTTTGAAACTTAGGCGTTCTATGTGGAAGAATTAGAAATGAATTTAATTGAAACTCTCATGATTTAGAAAATTGGTTCTCATTGACTCAATTACTCCTAGTTGGGCTTCATGAAGTCTCTATTTGGACAAATTCTCGAGACTTCTCAAGACTTCAAGGCTAAGATGTCAGAATTAGGATTTATGAACTGTGTCCTAAATAAGCCTTATGAAATTCTTTATTCTGTTTCGCAGATTCCTTTGATACATTATCAAGGTCGAGTTCTAGATTACAAGGAAACATCTCTCGTCTTGACTCGATATCGTGTTCGAGAAGGAAGTCTTGAGCTCAGTAGTTGAAAAAAACATATTCATAAGATGCATCCAATTAATTAAAACGATATGTCAACTTACTTCTGCTGGTCTTAAACATCAATTGTGATCTAGATAGTCCTTAGATTGCGCCTCGAAACTCAATAATCATCAATTTAAAAGACAACTCTATTCGAGCTGATCGACAACCAAAGTTCAGACATTTTCATGAAAAATTTGCAATTTTCATAAATTTTGAGATTTCAATTTTTCGATTATTGTAAACAATTTCTTCGTTAAAAAATCGTAAAATTGTTCCAGTTAACAACAAGCAAAAATTCACAAAATCTTCAGGATTATGCATAGAAATTGATAGGATAATGGTAGATCAAAAGGAACTCTACATCACCAGCAATCTCCTCCCACTCTTAATCCAAAAAATTCCCATAAAACAGCGCCATATCAATCACAATTTCTATCAATTTTCAATTCAATCTCTTTTTTTCATAAATTTATCTGCATTTTCCATCAAATTCATTTCCCACCCACCCCACAATTTCCACATCTAAAATGATATAAAGTGTTGATATTAAAAATGAAATCAGTTTTTTGCCTACCAACCAAAAAAAAAAAGAAATATGAAAAAACTGAGCATGGATAACGATTATATATTATATTTTATGAAAAAAAAATCTCATTCATGAATAAAAGAAATTCCATTTTTTTGTGCTTTGTGCTGGCACTAAAAAAAAATATCAAAAAAAAAAAAACTGAGAGAAATAAATGAAAAGTAAATATTAGTTGTTACAATGACATAACATTTGAAAACATCATTTATTCTGTGTTGAACGGAAATAAAGCAGCATGACACACAAAAAAAAACGTTAAAATCATCACAATTTTTATTGGTTATTCCCTTCGAGCAAATATTTTATCGAGAATATTGTTATGTTTCAAAATTCTTTTTTTATATGTATATATATATATACATACATATTTATTATTATATTCTCACAGCTCCGCTTGATTCGCGATTTGTGTGAATGAGCGAAATATGGAATAAAAGGAGAATGCAAAAATGAGAGAGAAAATTTGTAGATGGAGGATGTTTTGTGACAGAGTTGTTGATTTGTTATGAAAATGATAAAGTCAGAGGCAAGGTTCTATTAAGAAGTGATTTAGGAGTCAATATTTCTATTTCTGGAAAGAAACTTCATTTCGGTAAGGCTTTTTCGAGTGAAAAAAAAATCCAAAATCTCCTAAGACCCTTAGTTTATACGATTTTCAACCCATGTGGCTTTTGAACGCACTCTGTCAGTGGTAGGTCACTTTATTTGTGCGACGGTACACGATAGTGTTAAGCCACCACCATAACCCAACAGGACATGTGGTTCATGGCCGCAGAATACAGGTTGACGGCCACTTGTCATATAAAAAATAAATTTGCAATAATCCCATTTTTATGTTAGTGTCTGATTCTTTCTACTAAATCACTGAAAAATAATTTTGAAAATTTTTTCAAAATATCCTGTAAAGGTTGTCTAATGCGATAGATTGAGATCAAATAATCTCTAAATTGTCTGAATTCTCTCACGATATTGAGATTATTTCGAAGTCGAGTTAGTTTGGTGTCATTTGTTTTTTTGCCTGAAAATTTTACATATTTGTGTTCACAATTCAGTCACCAGAGTGTTAATACGTCGTTGCGTTGACATCATGACGTGGATTTGCCCCAAAGCTCAAATAGTTATTTGTACCAGAAAATTGTAAAAATTTTTCTCAATTTTTCTGCTAACGGAAGTTGCAAAATTCGTGAAAATTATTCAATTTCCAGACGGTTCTCTGAGCCTTAGGTTGTTTCCCTGGCGGTTGTGTGATGGCTGATTTCAGCTCGTCTTCACGGAGAACAATGAAATTTTTCCCAGAACTTAAAGTCAATCCGGATTTTGTATGAAAAATTCGACTTAAGTTGATTCGATTCCATACAAAATCCAAGTAGACTTCAAGCTTTGATTTTCCTCATCGTTCTGTCCGTGCACGACCTTAAAAATTCTTGAACCATGTGCTTTTGAAAGTTAGCCCCCTTTCTTGCTATCTACTTAACTTAATGAACCCATCACCCATCAAATTTACAAAATAATCATCCCATATATCCAAAAACATCTTTTATTACTCTAATATATATATTTTTATATATCTGACTGTCACAAGACATCACAAAACTTTAATATGATAACCAAATGATTTGCACATCAAATCTTTCAATATTTTATGTCAATTTTTTTTTGTCTTCTACTTACCCACATCCAAACTCGTTATTTTCGTACTTTGTTTGTGACAACTCTGACACTTAATATCAAATCACAAAATTTTTTCTCTCATTCTTCTTTTCATTCCTTTTCAAGACATTAAAGTCCAATAACAGAAGAATAGAGATTCTTCCGGAAGAAGACATGAATAAAGAAAAAAAAAATAATAATATTTTATAGTTATAAGAGTAGAAGAAGAAACTCGTCAAATTTTATTGTGATAAAATAAAATGAAGAGAATTTTTTTTTTTTTGCATATACAAAGCATCACAAAGGAGCAAAGACGATGGGGTTGCGCTTACTTGGAAATATTAAAATACATTTTATCGCGAAAATTGTCATCATCATTGCTTGAATGAGTCATAAAGGAGACGGAAATTGCATAAATTCAATATTTTTTAGTGCAAAATGTGAATTATTTGAGGTGAATTTGGTGTCAAAATGTAGTAAGAGGTCATTGATACTGGAGTCAAAGCTCTAGTCATTGAATAGCGAGCATGCTGTCCCAAAAATGGGAGAAAAACAGCCTTTATATTCTAGCTAGACATGGCATGGCTTAATGGTTCTGACATGGTTCTGACATGGTTCCGACATGGTTCTACATGGTTCCGACATGGTTCCTACATGGTTCCGATATGGTTCCGATATGTTTCCGACATGGTTCCGACATGGTTCCGATATGGTTCCGACATGGTTCCGACATGGTTCCGACATGGTTCCTACATGGTTCCGATATGGTTCCGACATGGTTCCGACATGGTTCCGACATGGTTCCGATATGGTTCCGACATGGTTCCGACATGGTTCCGACATGGTTCTGACATAGTTCTGACAATGTTCTGATATAGTTCTGGCATGGTTCTGAAATGGTGGGTCATGGGTCACTGGTGGATACTATCATGGCTCCGTCTTGATTTCTTCATGAATCCGTCATTGTATTTTTAAGACCAACAGAATTTGGCCGAATTTGATCATAGACATGATGTCAATATAACAGTCAAAAGGTGAAAAGAGTAAGCTAAGAGCAAGCTCTCCATAGCATGCTTTTTGCCTGTTACAATATTATGGTTCCGTCAGGGCACCTTCCCATCCTGTCATCAACATAACGACAAAGCGATGCCCTAACGACTAATTTGTTCTGTTCAGACATATTCTAAGGACTAATCTCAACTCCCACAAGAGTTCAAATTCTCTTATTCTTGAAGAGTCCAAACAATGATATGGACAAATGTATAAATTGCACTTGACATTACAAAACAATACCTACAAGCTCTTGTGGAAAAGAAATTTGATCAGACATGACATCTTCTCGAGAATTTTGGACATCATTGCAGAAATTTTCTCAACATCAACAAGAATATCAATTTAATTAATTGAAAATTTACCTCTTCAAGTCTCTCATGTACAAAAATTTACATAACACAACCTCCCCATTCAGCTTAACCCACATCTTAAGTTTATAACAGATCAACTTCCAATGCAGTCAAACTTTTCGAATTTACAGTCAAAAGTCTTTGAAATCTGAGAAATCTCAAGAGTTTTTAGTCAAGCATAAAGCAAATCCATTGACTTTGCAGTTCACCAATTATTCCCTATTCAATCGATGCTATTGTAAGCTAAGATTGTTTGTTTTACAAAAGGATCTCTTCATTCGATGAACTATCCATACACAAGAGTGCAAAAAAGATGATGTAAAACTGTTGTACTTTAAGTTGAGTCACAGTTTATAAATATCCATAAATATTAGAGACATATCACAAGATGGGGTTAGAACGTGAATTGGGGTTGAGTTGATTGAAAAATTGTTCGAATGGGAATTAAGTTTTTAGTATTGGATGCTTTGTAAATTATAGTTAGAGTATTATGTGTGGGATATTGTTGGAAACTTTAAAACTGCTTTGAGAACATTATTGAGAGATTTTCTACAATTGAGAAAAAGTTTTGAAATAAAGAAACACTTGATGAACTTTAAAGCTTTTCGTAGTACTTAAAAGTGTTTCTTTGTAAGTTAAGGAAAAAGAAGTTGTAAGGTAAAATTTGTAGAAACCTTTAGAAAGATGACAAGGCTAGGATAGTGCAAGACGAGATCGAGTTTGAGTTCGAGATCGAGATCGATCGAGATGAGTTTGAGTTCGAGTTTGAGATCGATCGATCGAGATGAGTTTGAGTTCGAGTTTGAGATCGATCGATCGAGATGAGTTTGAGTTCGAGACCATCCCGTCTAGAGAATGCCTACATGTCGTCGTACGTCTTCTTCCTCAATGATGCCAAATCTGCAAACATTCTCAAGCAAATTCGATGATGACTAGCTAATTCGACTCTTAAATCCAATTTTTGAGCCAAAAGACATCCTCAACCCCCTTCATAAAATTTAATATCCAACAAATTCAAAAATTTCAATCAAAAAACCCCAAAAATTCATCAAAAAACGTCCATAAAATATTCAATTAAATTCATGCAATTTCCCATCTCGCACAAAAAAAATGACCTCCATAAATCCATAAATTCAGCCATTTCATCACAAGAAAAATTTATTTCCAAAAAGAAGTCCAAATATAGCGCAATGCAACGGATGAACCAAAAAATAATCGATGAAAAAAAAGAATTTTTCCTTCTCGCCGAGAGAAGGACTTGAGATACTCAAAAAAAAGGGGAGAAAATATTTTTCATTTCATTGCAACAATAATGATGAAAAACATATCAGAAACATGCGACAGAATATGAAAAATTTTCAATTCAATTCCTTTTTAGACGAAATGAAGAAGAAAAATTGTGTAAAAAAAAAATTTTTTGTAACAAAAAAAAATGTACTAAATTCTATGGTAAAAGACTATTTTTCATTCTGTCAGCATAAATATAAATTTTCAGTAAATTGAAATTTTTTTTTTTCTTCTCGTACTTCATAGTTTTGAGTTTGAGGTTATTCGGGGGAGTGTTTGGGTTGGGGTGTGGCATTTCCGTATGTAGACGTGATGTATGGTGAGTTTTAAGTCAAATTTTAAAGACTTTGGATGTTGAGCTTGAAGTCGATTTGGACTTTTTATGTGAAAAGTAGTCACGAGTCATCTTCGGGGTCTGTTTTAGAGCTATGATTCTCAAACTAAGCTCAGGACACTGTTAGAATGCAACAATTAATTGGGGTTGCTTAAAAGCAAATAGGCAATTCGATGGATGATCTATTGTACCATTTCAAAGCTTCTATAGAATGCCTGTGCCCTTGATAAATCCAATGATGTCCAAAAACGACTTACTTTCATGGAACCGCGATTTATTCAAATTCCTAAGCCAACACCCCATACCCCTCCTCTCAAAAACTTCCTAGGTGCATCCCTGACATTAGAGTGTCACATACCGGAATTTGACTTTGTAAACATCAACTTGATTTACAAACCCATTCAAAATACCCAAAAATACCCATCCCCATCCACATAAAACACCCCCCAAAAAAGCTCTCAAATTCACGTCCAATAAAAATTGTGATTTATAAAAAAAATATTTCTCATTTCTTTAAAGAAAATTCCAAAAATAAATTTTCAATTTAAAAACTTTTCTCATTTTTTTTTGTCATAATTTTTTCTCTTTATTTGCTGTTTTCCAACTAAATTTGTCTGAATAAAACGAAAAAATTCATAGAAAAATGAAACCGAAAACTAAGCTAAAATAATAAACTAAACAAATAAATAAAGAAAATTGTAAAAAAAAATGGAAATATTTATAGATAAAAATACATAAATGAAAAATGTTAAATATATAAAAAAAAAATGGAAATATTGTAAAAAGACATAAGATGATAAAAAAAATATTTGAAATGCATTTAAGATAGAAAAAAAGTGCAATAAATAAAATGTTTTAATTAAAAAACAGAAGTTTATTCTTTATGTTGTCCTGTCAACAGCACTTTTATGTTCTTTGTTGAACTTCATACTTGATAATAATTTTCTTTTATTTATATTGCAGATTTTAAAGTTTTTCAGGTACTCAGTGCTATTGTGATGCAGGTTATGAAGTCATGTATGTCATTTTGTGTTGAAACTTCTAGATATTGAGCATTATTTTGACATTTTGAAGCATTATTGTTGAAATTATGGTAAAATTTATGTTGATTCATACAGAGTTGGCTTAATAGTTCTTAAAACCAGCACGAATTCCAGTAGCAAAGGCATGTAATTCCTGCTTAAGACAGAAAAACAGGAAAGACAGGGAGGACAGAAAGACAGAAAGCCAGAAAGACAGAAAGACAGAAAGACAGAAAGACAGAAAGACAGAAAGACAGAAAGACAGAAAGACAGAAAGACAGAAAGACAGAAAGACAGAAAGACAGAAAGCCAGAAAGACAGAAAGACAGAACGACAAAGAATGACGCAGAACGACACAGAACGACACAGAAAGACACAGAACGACACAGGAAGACACAGGAAGACACAGGAAGACACAGAAAGACACAGAACGACACAGAAAGACACAGAACGACACAGAAAGACACAAAAAGACATAAAAAGACACAGAAAGACACAGAACGACACAGAAATATCCAGAAAGACCAGAAAGACTGAAAAACAGAAAGACAACACAGAAAGTGGGTCAAAGCAGGAACGTTGCACTAATAAGACATCAGAAAGATATACAAGAGCTATGAGAACTGAAGAGAGAGTCAGCGAAGTATGTAAGGAAGTAAACCTAAATAGATGTCTTAAAACTCTGCACCTGATTTTTCACTAACCACATCAAACTCATGTCAACCTTTAGTACATCCAACAAACAAGAATAAATAAATAATGTTCAAACCTGCCAACTTTTCCATCAAGTAAAAGAAGTAATTCAAACTATTTTGTACCATTTTTTTTCCTTTCCTGCATCACACAAAATAATATAAAACTTTTCATTAAATTCTTCAACAAAACTTCCACTCAACTTAAAAACCGTCAACTAAAGATTCCCGCAGCAACAAAAAAAAAGAAGTAACCAGAACATGAAAGAGATGAGAAATTATCGCTGAAAAACTTTCAGTATAATCTGCAAATAATGATTACTTAAAGTAATTTACTCTTCAAACAAAAAAAAAACTTTAATCTTTTGAGATATAAAATTATTTTCCTCTCATTTCCGAGAATGCCATTCAGTAATGTATGAAAAAAGGAAGAATTAAAAAGATTGTCTCATAATTTTAATGGCAAGCTTTCTCATTTAGTGGAGGTTAGAAATGATAGATTGAGGTGATCAGTTTGTCTAGTTTATTAATGAGTTGAAGGATTTAGCATCGTTGCTATACTTACTTACTTCGCTTGTCGTACAGATCAAGTGTGATTCATGGCCTCACTCAGTCGGCTCCTGAAGCTGGCTCTATCGCTGGCTACCGCTTGCCAATTACCAATTCCAAGTGTGACACTATCTCTATCGATAGCTTCTTTCCATGAGTTCCTTGATATACATGCTCTTAGGGTTGATTTACAAGGTAACCTAGGGTGCATCCAAACACTCTATAATGGTGCTCTATGATGCTGTAGTGCCCTATGATGCTCTAGTGCCATATGATCCTCTAAAACCCTAATGCCCTTTAATGCTCTAGGAATCGGTTTCTGATTTAGCTTAAGTAGCCTACTAGGTGTACCTCGCTAGAAACGACAATCGATTTTGGTAACTAAGAACTCATCTAAACCACAATTTTGACTTAATTTGACCAACTAACTACTTTACAGCATTCCAATGCTAATTTTGCAAGAGTTAAAGAGCAAAAATGGTCGAAATTCACCCTAATCTGAAAGATATATCCTTTTGTAGCTTTCTTTGTACAGGTTGGGTTCGGAGATAGCAAGTTGTAAGCCTGATATTCCTAGATTGCTGGTGAAGCTGCCACCCTACAAACGAGGGTTTGAGAAGCATTTTAATCTACATTTTCATATACATATCCAGACACTTCGGTCGTCAGCGGTGTGTTTGGTGGTAACAGGGACTTTCTTGTCAATTTCCTGTGGAAATTTCTGCGTATTTTGGATCTTATGACTGAAAATGACTTCAAAATCTTCAAAAACCCGTCATCATCAAGCAGCTAGCGTCAAACTCTAGCCTGATTTGCTCAAAAATTCGTTTCGCATTGCTGAATGGTTCCTGGATGAGTTTTGAGCCATTTCAACTTCAGATACCTTCAAGTATCCAACAGTTTCCCTAAAGACCCCAAAAATCTAGCGAATCACATCCTGAATGAGGATTGGGCTTAACATACAATCAAGACGAAAATCAGAAACCCTTCACATGCTCCCTCAAAAATACGCCTTAAATTCTCACCATAACCTGATTCTCACCCTTACTTCCCTCTTATTCATTATACTTAAACTTCCAACTACTTGGATGAATGAAAATGACTTAAAACTTGTGATTTACAGAGCACTTTGTAATCAGCACAAATGCATTCTTTGTGAATGTGTACTGGTTAAAAGTTTTCGAAGAGCTTTTTAGTAAACTTTAGCTGTGCACACTACTGCATATATGGCATTTTCAAGGGATTAATTTCAAATGAGTTTGTGGCATTTCACATAATATTTACAAGTTATGCTGTATGTTGATTCTGTTGAATGATGATGATAATGTTGAACTGTGTGAAACAAAGTTAATGATGAATTTTTGAGTGGAATGGAGATGTTTGTACAGAGGATTAATGCATGAGATGTTGTGAATAAGATTGAAATAAAAGAAGATTTTTTGGGAACTAATTTTTTACTTTGTGACAAAGTTGATAAACAAGATGTTGCAATTTAAGCTTGTTTGAGGGTGTTGTTGATGAGTTTTCAGCTATGTTTTTAGATTATGTCAATTTGCTTGTTTGTAATTTCATTTTGAGTCTTACTTTGATACTAATCAAGGATTGAAAATTATATCAAGTATGTTTTATGTACTTTATGCAACTACATCTTATAAATTGTCGAATTAGTGATGAATTTATTGCAGCTGTGCACTAATTATCTCTCGGAATGGGATTATCTGAACAATCGGAATTACTTGAATTACCCTAAATAGTGACATCTAAATGAAGACTTTGAAGTCAACACGAGAAGACTTTTCCATTCAATATGCGAGTTGACTTAGAGCTCTAATCAGTCGTGAACATTCTGTGTATCGAAAAACAGAATAGAGTTGTAGCTGGGGGTGAGACACAAGCTTGCCATATCCCTTGGTTGGAATCCACAACGGAAAAGGCGTTCAGGTGCTCCAAGAGCCACATGACGTCGGACGGTAATGAAGGAATGCCAGTTAGGTGTCAAAACTGAGAATTTGTACAAGCTTTGTGATACAGCCAGCAACAAAGTCAGATGGAAAGCATTTTGTAGCAACCTAGGCTCCAAGTCGGTGCACAGTTCCAGTAATCTGTGTGTCGCGCCATTAGTGTATTTGACTGCAAGAATAGAGCTCGAAAGAAGCTCGAAACTGTTTTAGTCCTCGAAATGGGATCAAGTTTGAGATAAGCCAGAAGTGTCTTCATTCAGATTTCTTCTCAACTCAAAGGGGTCATTCAAATATTGCGTAATGCAAAAAATTGACTTTATTACCGTTCATATCCTTCTGCCTATCAGCAATCACACCCGTAAAGGCGTTACGTCGACTCAAGACTACAAAATTTGATACCGAGTTGACTAAACTTGAAGTCATATTTCATATAGTATTTCCATATCGAATCCAAGTCGAGTAAAAAAAACTGAGAATTTGTACAAGCATTGTGATTCGGTCAGCCATAACGATAGATGGAATGCTTTTTCTAACAATCTAGGCTCCAAGGCTCAAAATAAATCTTGACTTTTATTTTAATTCCCACACAAAATTTCGACATCACATCAAATGTGAGCCTGAAATAAAGAAGAAATTCTGAGGAGTTAATCGTGCAATGTACACACCGAAAAAACAAAGTTTGTACACACGCAGCTACAATCTCAGCATGAGACAAATTCGTTGTTTACATCGTAATATCAAAAGAAGGCACGTGATTGATCTAAAAATTACAAGAAGTCCTCGTGATGATTGATCAATTTACTAAAACAAATTTTTGTCCCAGCGATCAGTCCTTAATTTACAAGTCACTTCCAGACCTAAAAAACTAGATCCAGCAAGATCCAAGTCACTTTCTGACCTACAAAACAAGATCCAGGTCACTTCCATATAATTGAACGGATTTTTATAATTCAAACCACATAACGGTTATGATAAATTTAAATTTTGTTCCAAAAAATTTCAAAAATGCGCTAAAAATCTAATTAAATTAATGAATTAATAACAATAATGAAATTTATACAAATTCATTCATTAATTCTATAAAATTTTAATTAAAAGCCTCTTAATCATATTGTAAAAAGTACAATGATTTATGATTTTACTGCTTTTTCTATAATCAAATTTTTTAACGTTTTTCTAAATTTTAAAATTTCTTCGTTAGTTTATTTCGGGGTAAAAACTATGTGCTGGGTAAAATTTGTGTCATTCTAAGTTTGTTTCTCAAGTGGTTCAGAGGTTAATTTTATTTAAAATTATAATGATACATGCACGTGTTAAAGAATGTGCAGTAGGTGCCCTCTTTGGTCCGAACGGATCTGTTTTGCGAGAGCTTGAGAAGAGATATAACGTTTCTGTTGATGCAAAATGTATTTCAGTAAGTATATTACAATTTTCTGAAACCACGTTAACATGTAATTTTTTTCTTCAATTTTTTCTTTTTAGGCAGACAAGTTGTTTCGTCTTATCAAAATAACAGGCAATATTTTAAACATCTGTGGATTTCTGAATGAAATCGTTTATTTAGTGGATACAGGAGACGTTCTTTTGTCACCATTTATCCCTGGAATGGTCTATACTTATGTCCAATCATTGTTACATCCGAATCCACGATTGGACTTCAACCTTTCCGGACCCGCAACTACAATGTTGACAACCCGAACAGTTGTTACAAAAGGATCATCCGAACCCGACAAAACCACTTCGAAGCCACCATCAGAAGCCGAAAACGATATTTCAAATCCATCATTCGTAGCCGAAAAAATTATATCAAATCCATCATTCGTAGCCGACGATGAAGTTTCAAAAGATATTATGGATGCCGTTTGTGAACGTGAACGTGACGATGAAACATCAGAAGCATCCAATAAGGAAATTAATTAAAAAATAAATTAAATTAAAAAAAAATGTGAAAATAAGTGAATAAAAAAAATATTTTGAAGTAAATTAATTAAATTGTAATAGTAATTTTATTTCAGTTCAATTGATTCTATTTATTATATATTCAATGTGTTATGCTCATAGTATCGTGATTAAATTTATTCCTTATTTTGGGTTGATTTTTCTTCAACATTTATTATGTTTGAATTGACGACATCGACATCGATTACTTCTTTACTGAATTCTGTTTGCTTTATAGAACTTTCGAGTTCAGATAATTGGGACATAAACTCGGAATCAAAATCGTCGTCACCATCATCTTTATACTTATCGTTTTGCTTAGTTTCGGTGTTATTTTCGAATTTCGGCTTCTTCGATGATGGATCGATTTTTTGAGTCGGTAAATCTTGTCTTTTCAACAATTTTTCTGCCGTATTGTTCGACTTCAAAGCTCTTGATAGTCGATACTCGAGATTCGAGATTTTCTTTTCGTTATTTCTTTTTATTGCCTTTGTTACTTGAACTATAATTATAATAAAGTATCAATTTATTAATTAGTATGTTAGCAATGTAATTTTAAAAATCAAACTTACCTATGAATTCCGATGTTTCGAGTAATTTACCGAATTCGGTGTTAATTACATTATTCAGTATTTTTATTTCGTCCTCGTTAACGATTTCAAGTTTTTTGACACAAAAATCTCGTTTAGAAATTATGTTTCTAATGAGTAGATTGTTATCCATAGTAAAATTATTTGAATTAAATTTTCAATGAAAAAATTAAGAAGAAAGTTATAAACAACAAAAATTTGCGTAATAGGTTATTTTTTCCTAAAAGTTCTATGCCCCATAAAGTTCAAATTTCCAAATCGAATTCAAATTTGCAGTAGCCGTTAAATATAAAGCCTGCAAGAGGAGCAAGTTATTTTGTTGTGATGAAGTTTTTGTTTTTTTTTTTTATTAATTAAATTGATAGTCTGAAAAAGTTAAAAAAAAATGCATAAAAAATATGAAAATTCTAAAATTACACCACCAAATCAACATTTATTATTTTTCTTTAATTCTAACTATAATGGGCTTGTGGAATGAAAAATATGATTCGTAAATGAAGAAATCGGCTTCAAAATTTGTTAATATTCCAAATATAGCATCAATTGTTGTTCCGGCATTCGTAGTCGGCTCACGAGGTGACAGTAAACTTAAATTATACGTTTGCATCATGAACTTTTCGAACTGATTTCCGACTCGTAACTGTTGATTAAAATCACCCAATAGTAAGACATCCGTGTTTTCGATGAATTCGTCAATTCTCGAAAGCGCTTCCTTCAATAGATTAAAATTCGATGTCGGGTTGTTGTAAATATTGATAATCGTTAGAGCGTTATCGATGCAATATCCAGTTAGTTCTACGTGATTATTTGCGTCTCCTAGTTCAAGTTCAAATCGATTTGAAATTCGACTTTCCATTGTCGATTTACAAAAATTTATTGTGCCGAATGCTCGAGGTCGTCCTGATAGTGAATTTCTTGATATTTCCGTGAATTCTTGTATATTGTATGACTCGTTGTTTAAAGCCCAACACTCCTGAAATGCCAATATATGACTGTTCGTGTAGACGTTATCGTTGACGACTGACGAAATATGTTTACGAATCGACTGAACGTTATGGCTTACGATTTGAATTACGTTTTCGGGAACGTCAGCAAGAAATTGGAATTTCGTGAAAAGCGGATTTTGTCGAAGTCGTGACATCTCAATTTTAACCGGATCATTATCTTCTATTTCAGTTGGTGGATTGAATTGTCCGATAATGTGCAATCCGTTAAGCGATGTCGCTCTCGAGAAGGCTACATAGTACTTTTGCCGATTCATTCCTTTCCGGACATCGACAGTTACAATTTCCTCGGATCGGCCTTGACTTTTGTGAATTGTAATCGCTTCAGCCATCAATATGGGAAATTGCTCACGGCTAACTTGTACCTAGAATCAAAACATAAATTAGATAATTTGAAATATAAAATTAAAATCTTACCTTTCCGCCTTCCGTTGTATTAAAGCATCTATTAGTTACGATAATCGGAGTCCAAGTCGATTGAATGTGTTCGTTTGCTTGCATTATATTATATCGAGCGCTTCTAGCTTTTGATCCGGTTTTATCGTCGTCAAATTCGATGTAAATTGCATTGATTTTTCGATTTTGCAATTCAACGAATCTAAGAATTCCGCAAGCACCGTTAAATAATCCATCGCAAACGTCAATATTGGTTGAAACCATATAACGCAGACCGACTACAAGTTGAAGTTCATAAATTAATCCTTGTGTATCATTTGTTTTCATTGTTTGAATCAAATGTCGTGCTCGTCGTTTTTGTTCATCTTTATAGGTTCCGATAAATTTATCTACCGCTTTATGTATGAAATGAATTGCATTTGTCCGAATCAATTCTACTGCACGTTGTTTATTGTAAGTATCGACACCTTCATTAAATGCGATTAATCGAAGACGAGTTCGTGCAATTGTTGGAAGTGTATTGTCATTAAAACAACGACTACCAAATAGTTGATTATCCTCTGGCGTTGTTTGTCCCACAGAAAGTCTTCCTAATGCTTCTGCAAATCGAAGATCATCTCGTTGTCGCATGATTTCAGTTAGTTCGAACATCTGGAAAGGTTTCCATTGCGGATTATCGACTAGAGCAGCTGTTGAGTGTCGATCTTTCGACTGAAAACAGTACGGAGCACCGATTGGTCGCAATTGTGCGAAATCTCCGACAGCGATAATCGAACGACCGGCAAATTCCTTTTTTGACTTAAATGCTTGCTTCATATTCGAACTCATTTGATATAAGTGCTTAGCGGATAAGAAGCTTATTTCGTCAACAATAATTAACTTGTTTGATCGAATATTGCTCGCCAACGTATTTGCAATATCCGGAGGAAGACCTTTGTCTGTTTTGCCTTGATTTGCTGCAAGATGAAAAGCGCTGTGAGCTGTTATTCCGCCAATGTTGTGAGCCGCCATTCCGGTGTAGGCTACTAAAAGTACTTCCTTTGAATCGACAGGTCCAGGCTCCGTACGATGAATTCTCATGACGGATTGATAAATAGCCTTTATCAAACGACTTTTTCCGACACCGGCTCCTCCTGCGATATAATGGTATATCGGCAAACATGAAGGGTTTTTAAAACAGCTTATTATATGCATTAAGTAGTCCCGTTGTCGTTGATTTAATGAATCACATAAATTATAGTATTCGTCATCGTTTAAGATATCCGGAACTTTATAACGACTAACTGTTGCATCAGATCCCGGTGCTTCCATTCCCATTTCGATTGCCGCATTTGGTTGAATAATCGTATCATCGAAATCGTAGACATTTTGGAAATCAGCATTGGCTTGTTCGACATCCTCTCGATTTATTTCAGCATCAGTGTCTTCCATTAGACGGTCGTTCTGTATATCTCTCGACATTTGTTCCAAATCAAGAGATACAGCATTGTATTTATCATAGTTTAATTTGATGACTGCTTCGTTTTCAAAGAACTTTTCGGAACAGTTCTGTGACTCAATATCGACATTTTCGTTTCTCCACGGCATGAACAAAAGACACATTTCTCGGTAATAATTAGCTTCATCTTGAGCTAAATTGAAACGGCAATATCTAATTACTTTTGGTCTTCGTCTACGGGTTATTATTCCACTATTATTCTTAAGTTCGAAAGTTTTCTTCTCAAGTGGATCGATTTGTTCATCGTCTTCGATTAATTCGAGTTCTTCGGCATCATCTGCATTTTCTCCTACATCGATATTATTATTCGATATTTGACCTTTTGGTTTATAATTATATTTTGCTATGAAATCGGCAAGACATTCATTTTCGAGCTCGTCAGGTCTGTCGCTATATCGATCGATAGGTCCTTTCTTGTATATGTCAGTGCTGTTTGGATTGGTTTGCATAAGTTTTTCAATTTCTACATTTGTTTTCAACATTCTTTGTCGTTGCTAAAAAATTAAAATAATAAAAGTTAATAATTATTTTTATTATAAGTATAAAATGTAAGTTACCGATTTTGGACCAGAATGAATAAATTCAACGATATCGGAAGACATACACATAGGCTGACGTAATCGAATCCATGCCGCTTCTTGAGCCGATGTTTCACTGCCGTTATAAAGTACTTTCGATAGTGCGTTAAGCTTTGATTTGATAGTATGATTTCCGCGTTCGTGATCCTTAACACATTGTCGTAATAGTCGAGAAAGGCCTTTATCCGCTTTATTAACATAATCGACAACATAGCTAATGCATGAGTATACATCAAGTATAAACTGTATATCCATATTAGATCGCATTGCAATAAGAATCTTCTTATTGTATGGATTGATTCGAGTGTTCTTCGGAAGTCGCTTCAGGAAAACTTTTCTTGATTTTAGTTTTACTCTTGCTGCAAGCAGATAATCCTCAAAACTACATTCTAATTTGTCTAGTAAATTAACAAAAGACAACGATTCTGCTTCTGCCGATTCAAGAATTCCGTGAAGATCCTCATTAATCTTTCGAAGTAAGTCTTTTTTCGTTTGTGACAAGGCCATCGTATCCGGAATCGGTTCGAGTATCATAGTTTGTGGAAGCGGCAAAAACGGTGCATTAAATCTACATGTTTCCTTTCCTCGTCTTCCCTTCTTGCATGTATGTGTACATCGGTGCTTCTGAACATATATTATGTTGGCAACTTCTGGATCATCGGTCTCGGTTGTGACAATTGTGTCAATAAATTGACAAACTCTAACAAAAGAATCCAGATCATCGGGATCGAACTTGGGTGCTCCTTTTAAATCAATGAATTGGTGAGCGTGTGGCGAACCTCGATGCTGCCATTCAATGCGACAGTACTTGTGTGCTATTTTATAATTTCCGAACGGACCGTCTTCGGCTTCCCACGTTTTCCACAGCTGTTTAAGTCGGTGATAGAAATATTGAGCACACGTAACCGGATCCGAACTAATGAGTCGAGATTTTTCCTCAAATGATAATTCCATTGCAGCTTCGCCCGAAATATCCATTTTATCTACAGTCTTCTTCAAAATAACAAGCAACTCCGGCCAATGGGTTTCAGCTGCAGAATTCGTAATGAAGAAGGTAAATCCTCCGAACTGCCGAACCATCGCCATTACTTTCTTTTTTTGAGCTTCGAAATAAGGCGGACTTCCGGTAATTGCTGCCATGAACCGATAAGCAGAATCATTGTTAACGGCATTGTCGATGAATTCTTTGTTAGCAACTTGGCTTGCTGTGATTTTGTTATTTTGTGTGCTTTTTCGTAATATTACAGTTGCTTGTTTTGTCAGTTGCTCGATTTGACTTTTCTTATACAAGTAAAGAATGTGATCTGGACGACAAGCACGACGATCGTATCTCCGAATTTCCGAGTTAACATAATCCAGATTCGACAATGCTTTTCTACTGTCTGGAGGCAACGCTCTTTCTTGTCCACACCAAATAGTGGGAAATGCTAATTCCTCGCAATATTTGTCCATGAACATCGGAATCGGATGTTGACCTTCGCCTATAAACATACATTGATTTATAAATTGTATGATTTTTATAATATTATTTTTTAAATTACCTGGTGCAATTCGAATTGCATCTGATGGATCGAATTCCGGTATATATTGCATTGCATCTATAGAATCAAGTAAAGTTTCTTCCGGTAAATGACGATCCGTTAGCTCGGCTGTATCTGCAACTACTTCTTCATTCGATTGTATATTGACAGTGGCACGTAATTGTAAATTAGAACCTTCGTTATCGATTTCGTGTTCAAGTTCATGAGGTAAAACTGTAAATATATATATTTCGTAATATATCAAAAATTTTAATTGTATCATTTGTAATCTTACCTGCAGGATTTAGATCTTGATTTAATGTAATTTTAAATTGTTTATATAGTGGTGTTTGGCATAAAAATTCTGCAGCAGCCCAAACATCAGCTGGCCGAACACGTTCACGAATGTATGGATTTTTGTAAGCCATCTTACGCATTAATGATACCTCGATGACATGAGTATCGTTTACGGATCTCGGAATTGCGTTTACTGCGGTTGAAACATCGATTGGAACGTTTACAATTCCTGACTTTATCTTCAATTGTCCAGCATAGTTGGCTTGTTCAATTTTCATGAACGGTATTCGAGCTGCGACACATCGTTCTGCTAATGGAGTTAATTTTTTTAAGCAATCCGGAATATCGGGAAACTTTAAATTCGACTTATTGATATTCAATTTCGGATAAGTTTTTTTTCGAATATGTGTCATACAAGTAGAACAAAATGTGTATTCTGCATCTCTTAACAGCTCGGGAAGAACAAGTCCATCAATATATACGTCCGGACAGCCACGTTTCTGTCCAAGTTTTTCACGATTCGTTACTGTTACTTGTGTTTTGAAGAAAAGACGATCACATGAATAACACCGATGATACGGACCGTCTTTGACATTAACATTAAACGTTTGAAATGCTTTTTCCCACGGAATCCGTTTTGTACGACGCCGTTGAAGACTCAATGAATCTCTAGCGGATTCGACTCGTAAATATTCTGAATTCGATCGCCGTTGTTGATGACTTAATAAATCTCGAGAAGACTCGGCTTGCAAATATTCTGGATTAGCTCGGCGTTGTTGAAGACTCAATAAATCTCGAGAAGACTCGACTTGCAAATATTCCGGATTTGAACGACGTTGTTGGAGACTTAATAAATCTCGAGAAGACTCGGCTTGCAAATATTCCGGATTAGCTCGACGTTGTTGAAGACTCAATAAATCTCGAGAAGACTCGGCTTCCAAATATTCCGGATTTGAACGACGTTGTTGAAGACTTAATAAATCTCGAGAAGATTCGGCTTGCAAATATTCCGCATTAGTTCGGCGATGTTGATGACTTAACAAATCTCTAGTAGACTCGGCTTGCAGATATTCCGGATTTGACCGACGTTGTTGATGATTTAATAAATCTCGAGTAGATTCGGCTTGCAGATATTCCGGATTAGCTCGTCGATGTTGATGACTAAATAAATCTCGAGAAGATTCGGCATGTAAATATTCCGGATTAGCTCGGCGTTGTTGACGACTTAAAAAGTCTCTTGAGGATTCAGCTTGTAAATATTCCGGATTTGATCGACGTTGCTGTAGACTCAATAAATCTCTTTCAGATTCGGCTTGTAAATATTCCGGATTAGCTCGGCGTTGTTGACGACTTAATAAATCTCGAGAAGATTCGGCTTGCAAATATTCCGCATTAGTTCGGCGATGTTGATGACTTAACAAATCCCGAAAATTCTCGGCTTGCAAATATTCCGGATTTGACCGTCTTTCTCGTCTCATTTCATTGTCACGATTCAAATTCTCTCGAATTTTTGCAGCATCAACATTTTTCTTCTTTTTTCGAGCACCCTGCACAGTCAAAGGTTTTGATGTTCGCTTTGGCATGTCCTAAAACAAGTTATAATTTAATTAAACTTACTTAAATCAATAAAAAACTTGATCTTACCTTAATTAAAATTATTTTTTTTTTTGGAAAATTTTATTTGTTTCACTTTTTTGTGTACAAATTGTGGCGGTTAAATTTCAAAATATTTCTGACCGTTATAAAATTTAAATTTAGAAATCTAAGTAATTTGAAGGTAAATCGTAAGTTTTATTGTTTGATAAATTAAGAACTTTTTCAAATAACCATGAAAACTTGTTTATAGTCATTGTATAAAACAGTTATCACAAGATCCAGTATACTTCCAGATCAAAAACACATGATCCAGTAAGATCCAGGTCACTTCCAGATCTAAAACACAACATCCAGTAAGATCCAGTTCACTTCTAGACCTAAAACACAATATCCAGTAAGATCCAGGTCACTTCCAGACCTAAAACACAAGATCCAGTAAGATCCAGTTCACTTCCAGACCAAAAACACAAGATCCAGTTCACTTCCAGACCTAAAACACAAGATCCAGTAAGATCCAGTTCACTTCCAGACCTAAAACCAAGATCCAGTAAGATCCAGGTCACTTTCAGACCAAAAACACAATATCCAGTAAGATCCAGGTCACTTCCAGACCAAAAACACAAGATCCAGTAAGATCCAGTTCACTTCCAGACCAAAAACACAAGATCCAGTAAGATCCAGGTCACTTCCAGGCCAAAAACACAAGATCCAGTAAGATCCAGGTCACTTCCAGACCAAAAGCACAAGATCCAGTAAGATCCAGTTCACTTCCAGACCTAAAACTAAGATCCAGTAAGATCCAGTTCACTTCCAGACCAAAAAGCACAAGATCCAGTAAGATCCAGGTCACTTCCAGACCTAAAACACATGATCCAGTAACATCCAGTTCACTTCCAGACCAAAAACACAAGATCCAGTAAGATCCAGGTCACTTCCAGATTTAAAAGACAACATCCAGTAAGATCCAGGTCACTTCCAGACCAAAAAGCACAAGATCCAGTAAGATCCAGTTCACTTCCAGACCTAAAACTAAGATCCAGTAAGATCCAGTTCACTTCCAGACCAAAAAGCACAAGATCCAGTAAGATCCAGGTCACTTCCAGACCAAAAACACAAGATCCAGTAAGATCCAGTTCACTTCCAGACCTAAAACACAAGATCCAGTAAGATCCAGTTCACTTCCAGACCTAAAACACAAGATCCAGTAAGATCCAGTTCACTTCCAGACCAAAAACACAAGATCCAGTAAGATTCAGTTCACTTACAGACCAAAAACACAAGATCCAGTAAGATCCAGTTCACTTCCAGACCTAAAACCAAGATCCAGTAAGATCCAGTTCACTTCCAGACCTAAAATCAAGATCCAGTAAGATCCAGTTCACTTCCAGACTTAAAACACAAGATCCAGTAAGATCCAGTTCACTTCCAGACCTAAAACACATGATCCAGTAACATCCAGTTCACTTCCAGACCAAAAACACAAGATCCAGTAAGATCCAGGTCACTTCCAGATTTAAAAGACAACATCCAGTAAGATCCAGTTCACTTCCAGACCTAAAAACCAAGATCCAGTAAGATCCAGTTCACTTCCAGACCTAAAACACAAGATCCATATAATACTTCCACAAATTTAAGAACTTAATCATTTAACGGATTTTCATAATTCAAACCTCATAACGATAAATCATAACTGTAAAAAAATTCAAACATTGTTCAGTAAACACTGTAAAAACATCGACAAACATTGAAAAACACTGTAAAACAATGAAAAAACGTGTTGTTGTTTTTGTTGTTGTTGTATATGAAAATGAAAAATTGTTAATTATAGTATTTATGCTTTGATTTGAAACTTTTAAATGACCGGGGCGCCAATAACTTTATGGAACTGATCTTTTTAAACCATTCCGAGCTCTCTACGATGTCTAGTTTTCGAGATCTCGCGTTCCAGCCGACCGACCGACCGACCGACCGACCGAACAAAGTGTCTTATTAAGCTACCTTTTTGAAAAAAATTTCAAAAATGCGCTAAAAAGGAATACAAGAATGTCGGATGATATCAATTTATAAAACAAATAATTGTCATCAAAATGCGACATCTACAAAGGGATGTGAAGCCATATAAAGGAATTTACAGCTAATCAAATTAAATTTAGTAAGAATTGTCATGACTACGTCAATCACATAATTAGTGATGAAAATGCTATCCATTAATTCCTCATTATTTTAAACTTAATTTAATTAAAATCATTTCATTTTATGTGTGCTGTATATCCGGATGTGACTGTGTGGGTGTCACAATCTACACAAAAAATTATAACAAATTAATTAACTAAATTAAATCACAAAAAAAAGCTTTCATGGCATTTAAAAATAAAAATCCAATATTTCTTTGTCACATGACCTTTATTGCCATTGCCTTCATGCCTGACTCTGATATTATTTATTCTCATAGATTTTTTATATATATATTTTATTTTATTCTATATTCCTTTATTTCTAATAATAATTCATGCAACATAAATAACAAAAAAATACAGTTGCCTTTATGACTGAATTTGATTGAATACGTACAGGCTGATGTTTGTGAAAGCTTAGCTTTGTATTGTTGTGAATGTGATGGCTGAAGACAGGGTGGGTGATGTGGTTCTGTGTGATTGTTTTTGATGGACGGGTATCGACGGGTATAGGTTCAAGTGCTGAATTTTGATGACTTTAGTCCAGTAGCAACCTTTTATATTCACGGCACATCTTGATGTTGATTACTCTTGATTGTCACCGCACACGAGGTACGTTTCATAGCATTTTCAATATTTTTTGACGGCAAACTAGTATGTCGCGCCACACAGGTCGCCCTGAACGATATAAATTGGATTGTGGGACGGCCGAACATCACAATGGACGACAAGATGTTCTTCCAAGCAACACAAATGAAAGTGACTTCGAAAAGCTCTTTTATTAATAACAACTGGAGCAAACCTTCATATTAATGCCATATGAACACCATGTGACAGCCATATGAACACCATGTGACAGCCATATGAACACCATGTGACAGCCATATGAACACCATGTGACAGTCATATGAACACCATGTGATAGCCATATGAACACCATGTGACAGCCATATCACGTGACATCCATATAAATACCATATGATGCAACATACGGGTTTAGAGCATCATTAAAAGCTCCATGACAGAGTTTTCTTCATTCATGTTGCTCGGATCTGTCGGCAACGTGACAGCTGTCGCTTTATGTCATTTTTGACTAAATTTGTTTTGTGGCTGCATACTGCTCAGATAAGTGTTTTTTGCTTGACTACGATGAACAACGAAATAGCACAAAGAACCAAGTCAACCACCAACCCTGCCATAAATACATACACACCACACTTACGGACATACGATCGATTCACATAAAATACATACATACAATATTCATCGAAATTTATTTATTGAAAGGAAAGCCGCAAGATGTTTTTGGCCCCTCATTCTATACCCCCTCAAACCCCCCTCTATCTACCCACATTTTAGTTTCCGGAAAAAAAATACCAAAATAAATAAAATATTCGAAAAATTCTTTATGCTGCCTCTTTTTTTTTATATCCAATGAGTTATTTCTCCTTCTGGTTTTTTTCTCATGCACACTGAATGTTGGACTATATAAAACAAAGAAGGAATTCTTTTATATTCGATCCTCTTGCTGTGTTTTGAAATGTGTTCATCCTTCATCAGTAGGATGAATCAGCTATTGTGTTGATGTGATATTAAAATGTTGCCACATTTGACATTTATTATGTGCATAATTCTTTGTTGTTTGTGGATTTTTTTCGGAATGGTTGTGTGTTTTTGGATGGGCATGTGGATGTTTTGTCTTGGATTGGTTGTGTTGAAAAGGACGCTAGAGTCCTTAATATCCTGAACTCGGAGAGGGTTCCAAGGATAGAACTGTATTCAGACATTTCCTACTCGCGGCAATGGGCCATCGTTCGCCCCAGCCAAGGAAGTAAGTAAGTATGTAGATGTTTTAGTGATGTTAGGTTACAAGGGTATGAGTTTGTTGGGGTTCAGATCCTCAAACACATCTTCTAAATGCCCCAATCTTATGGCTAGTGTAGTGATGCACACATGGGTGTGTCCAAGGTTTTTTGGTGGGTCAAAGGGGTTTGTAGTGATCCGAGGGTCAGTTGACACCCTGCAAGCTGCTCGACTTGAGTTATATATTGTTCCTACATACCCTTTCCCCTATTTGGAGGTGTCCTCCTTAATCAGAATTCTTAAAATGACAAAGACTATGTAAAGGAGCTTTTAAAGCTTTTCTAAAGCCGCTATATGGCATCCAGAGCTCGAAGTCGATATGGTTGAAGTCGACTCGAGTGGACTCGACTCAACTTCGAGCTCTAGTGGCATCAAATGGAGTTCATATGGCTGCGATATAGTCTTCATATGACTGTCACGTGATACAACTGCTACATGGTGTTCCGATTGTCCTCACCCTCTTTCAAATGTATGTCTGCACCCCCTGAATGCACGCCAAGATATCAAGCATGAAAATATAAATTCAGCTTTCTGTTCCCCCAATAGACAAGCCTAGGGACCATCATAAGATTATTATTATTTTTCCAATATATTATATTTTATTCTATTCCTATCATTATATGAAACAGAAGAGACTGTTGACTCGAGGATATTTACAAAATTTTATTCAAGGGCCAAATTATGACCGATTCCAATATATGCCATGAAATATAACTAATAATGATTCTTGTGAATTGAGGCTATTTGAAAAGAGTTGAATAGGATTTTTTCTTTCTTTTTCCTAAGGAAATATTTTGTGCAAAATATTATTACAAGTCATTCATAGAATATCCTGATGAAGCTTGATTTGTTGATTATTGTGAATGGGTGTGTGTGTTTTTTTTGTTTGGATATAAGAATTGGGTATTGATAATATTGAGATATGATATTGAAAGATATGAACAAACAGAATCTTAAAGGGTGGATGAAGTGAGTAAATTTGATCATTTTATGCTGGCTTTTGTGAATTTTTGGTTTCTTTTTCTTTGTGAATTTTATAAAGAGAATAGTTTTATGTGGCAAGCAACTGTTGAAGTCATTTACTATAGCACGCAACTGTTGTAGTCATTTAATATGGCATGCAACTGTTGCATTGACAATAATTTTCTATTGCTCATATATGCCATACTGAAAATAATTAGGTATGGCACGCAACTGTTGATACGACAATAAATTTATGTGGCGCGCAACTGTTGTAATCATTCAATATAGCACGCAACTGTTGCATTAAAAGTCAACTGTGGTATGAAGAGTAGTTCAATGTGGCTCATAAATATTTCACAGATAACGCGAGCTTTTGGAGTTATTTAATGAGAACGTGTTGCTCATAGATAAGTTACATATGCCACGCAACTGTTGCATACACAATTGTTTCATATTGAAAGCAACTGTTGCACAAAGAATATTTTTATGTAGCACGCAACTGTTGTATAAATAATGGTTTTGTGGAGCGAGCTACAATAGTATGAATCATAGTTATACGTGGTACACAACTGTTGCGCAGGCAAAGGTTTTTCATAAATCACTAACTAAAATGATTTGCCTTGTTCCTTTTCATACTTCATTCCATTTAAAAAAAACAACATTTTTTATCCTCAATCGAAAAGTCAGTGAAATCACCTCGAAGATGTTTATTCATCTCTGAATATTTTAGTTGCTTGGCAAAGAATTTGACTTGCAACTTAAAAAAAAATTCAATTTTATGCAGAATTTCATTTGAATTTAATTTATGAAGAATTTTTCATTTTCAGTTTATTAAAAAAAAAAAAAACAATTTTTTTATGTGGAAGTATCGACTTTTTTTTTGTCAAGAAGAAAAAAGAGCTTAAAGAAAAAGGTGGAATGAAAAATTCCGGTGAAACAGCTTTAAATAATTTTCATTGCTTATAGAGATGGAAAAGTCTGAGAAATTGAATGATTGATGCGCTTTTGTTGATATGAATGAATTGATGGAAAGGTGAATTGAGGCTGATTTTTACTTTTCGATGTTGCTGACTGACGCTTTTGTTAAAGTTCTGAGAGGTATCATTGGTGCAGTGGTGGCCTATTGCCACCTGGAAGTTCAAAACATAACAAAATGCAGCTCACTAGAATTTAATGACTTCTATTGATTTCTGACACTTGTCAACAGTACATCACTAACTAATGATCAAGCCTATTGCCACCTGGAAGTTCAAAACCTTCCAATTTGCAGCTCATTTGGATTTTGTGACTTCTATTGAGTTCTGGCACAAGACAAAAGCTCATCACTGACTAATGATCAAGCCTATTGCCACCAGGAAGTTCAAAAACTTGAAAAATGCTGCTCACTAGGATTTTGTTACTTTTATTGATGACTGACACAGGGCAACAGTACACCTGGAAGTTCAAAACCTTCAATAATGCAGCTCACTAGGATTCTATGTCTTGTATTGATTTCTGACACATAGCAACAGTAGGTCACTGACTTATGATCAAGTTTTTTGCCACCTGGAAGTTCATAACCTTCAAAAATGCATCTCACAGTTAAAAATATTGAAAAAGTTTTCAATCCTTGCCAAAAAAAAAAAAAAAGAAAATTCACGTAGCGAGTAGAGCCAAGCAACACAAGACGGAATCGTTTATGAAACATGAGCTTAGTAATAAATATGAGTTTCAATTTTTTTTTTCACATCGCAAATTGAATAAGAGAAGCAACAGAAAGCGAAAAGAAAATAAAAAGCTTTTGCAATAAAGCTTTGAAAAGCGGCGAAGAAAAAAAAAAATTAATAAAAAATACGAGGAAAAGTTCTTACTTTCATCACTACTTCATCCTATATGTGTGTGAATTTCGTATATATATTGGGAACCACAAAGAAAGCGACTGAATGAAAAGCATAAACAATTTTTTTTTCTTTCTCTTCCACTTAATTCAAAAGTATATACAAATGTGCTCAAAAATACATCAATCAGTGAATAAAAATGAAGCTGGTTTAGGGGATTTTGGGGGTACTTGGAAATGTATTTGCATAAGAGGATCGGCTTTTTGTGAAAAAAAGGGAAGCTTTTTTGGGGAACATTAAATTTAATTTTTAGTTGAAAATTTCATTTTTTAAATATTTTTTAACCGTTATTTTTCTAATATTTTTCACTTCTCAAATTCAAATTTTAGGTGACCGTTAATTTTCAAATATTTTTTGACCGTTAGTTTTCAAATTCTAGTTGACCAAAAACTCAAATTCAAATTTTAATTGGCCGTTATTTTTTCAAATACGTCTAAAAACTAAAATTCAAATTTTTATCGATCGTTAATTTTCAAACATTTTATAAATCTCAAATTCAAATAATTTTTGACCGTTAATTTTCAAATATTTTCTAGATCTCAAATTTAAATATTTTTTGACCGTTATTTTTTAAATTTCTATTAAACGATAATTTTTAAACATTTTTTGAACCTCAATTTCAAATATTATTTTACCGTTATTTTTCAAATATTCTTTAAACATTAAATTCAAATTTTAATTGACCGTTATTTTTTTAATCTCATATCCAAATTTAGTTAATTTTTTGCTAATTTTCAAATATAAGTTGACCGTTATTTTTCAAATATTCCTTAAAGTTTGAAATTAAATTCAAATTTTTACTATCCGTTAATTTGTCAAATTCATCATTTCACCGGTTTCGAAAGTTCTCTACCTCAACAGTTTCCTTTCATATTCATCCAACTCATTCTTCAAGTGATATAAACAACAAAGAATGAGTTCCTTTCTCTCTTCAGAATTTTATTAAATTAAAGCAATACTTTACGGGTTTTTCATATCGATTCACACAATAAAGTTTTGATCGAAATTTTTCATCTCACATGCTGAAATTGATCCCCTTTCATGTTTTCTTCTTGTGATGTGTACTTCTCATACTTGTCTTAAAGTCATTTCATTTAGATGTATGATCTTGAAGATGAATATTTACATAGTCACACGGAAGATTGGATCAATATGATGTAATATTTTTTGATAGAATTTATGATTTTCTTTGCAGTCTGCTGGAGTAGAAATAAATTTAGATGTTGATATGTTATAGGTTTGTTGACATATGACGTCTATCTGAAAATTGATTTTTGACATCTCTCTGTGTCTCTGTATCTCAGTGTCTCTGTGTCTCTGTGTCTCAGTGTCTCATTGTATCTGTGTCTCTGTGTCTCTGTGTCTCAGTGTCTTTGTGTCTACGTATCTATGTGTCTCCGAGTCTTTGTGTCTCTGTGTCTCAGTGTCTCAGTGTCTCAGTGCCTCAGTGTCTAAGTGTCTAAGTGTCTCTGTGCCTCAGTGTCTCTGTGTCTCAATGTCTCTGTGTCTCTTTGTCTCTGTGTCTCTGTATCTCTGTGTCTCTGTGTCTCAGTGTCTTTGTGTCTACGTATCTATGTGTCTACGTGTCTCTGTGCCACTGTGTCTCTGTGCCTCTGTGTCTTTGTGACTTTGTGTCTATGTGTCCTAATGTCTCAGTCTCAGTGTATCTGTCTCTGAGTCTCCGAATCTCTGTGTCTCAGTGTTTCAGTGTCACATACTTTAGTCACCTTCCTTAAAAATTCTCCTCTAAAAACCAACAAATTGTGCCTCCATTGATATTTCATGATGTATTGAAAGACTTTGTCAATATTTTTCACCATTCATACTTTTTGTGTGCAAATTGAGGATTCTCGGAAGATTGAAATGGGTGATGAAATTTGATTAATCAAGTTATTGAAAAGAACGATGTATTTGACCCTTCGGTGTTTTCATCCATCCGAAAATAGAACTCAACCTTCATCGTTTTTGATTACAACTTATGTTAGACATTGCAGGACACTGAAATGACTGATATATGAGACATTTTCTTTAAATTTTCTACAGTATGTGCTGCATTGGGGAAATGGGAAAATTTTTTTGCTCTTTTGAAAAGCTTTTTAGATTCGGAACAATTCCTGAATTTTAAGAAGGATGAAAATTAAAATGGCAGTGGAAAATGAAAGAAAAGGATGACAAAAGGAAGCATGTAGAACATTGTAAATTTTCATCAAATATTTGACAAAGGAGTTAATAATTCAGGATTACGTGAACATCTCTTATTGTGTTATCTTATGTGAGGATGAAAATTTTTGGATAATCTAGAACAACTCAGGCAGAATGTGCTGATTGTTCATTGAAATGAAGGTATATGTAGCATATTCAGATGTGTTGTATTATTGGTTTTTGTTGATTTTTTCGTCAAAAAGAAGCCGTTGTAGACAAAATTCTTTGGAAATCGTTTGGCATGAGACTCAGTTCGTTAGAGAATGTTATTACATCTGAAGTTTGGGTTGGATCAGGTGAGCAAACTTCGTGTTGCGGTTTAATTCGTTGTTGAACACAATGTTACAAACCGAATGTCGTGACGCGGTT
>NW_027226367.1:0-31331 GCF_022539635.2 Chironomus tepperi | reverse complement strand
AATGTCAATTAGATGTTAAAACAAAGAATTTGTACAAGCTTTGTGATGTGGCCAGCATTCGAATCAGATGGAAAGCCTTTTACAACAACCTAGGCTCCAAGTTGGAGTATGGTTCCAGTAAGTAAGTAAATTACAATTTGGAATAATCTATTTTATACCACTGAAACAAATTTTTAGTTTTTTTTTTTTTTTTGGAAAAATTAACGATTTTTTTTGAATTAATATGATTTGTTATAACATGGTATTGGACTTATCATGAACAAATGTTATAATCAATAATTGTTATAGATCTGTTAAGTTATAACTATCTGATTAAAGTGATTTTATGAAATTCATTTTATTGTGAATGTAAGTTAAATTTTAAAAATATGTATCATTTGAAATTACTTAAAAATATTCATAGCAATGCCAACAAGTTGCTAATAATAAGATATTGCCGGATAATGATTCATCAAATTAATATATTTGAAAATTTAAATCAAATTAATTTGTATTATACAACATTACATTCTTATTTTCATTTTTAGACGAATATGCATCATTCCATAATTGACATACTAGCTGACAAGCCATTTAAAGTTGCCGGCAAATATTTGATAAATGTCATTGAGAACAAAAATTACAATAAAGAGCAAAAGAGAATCTGCAAAATTCTTACATTTTCATCAGCCTGGAATTATGATAAAGTTTTGACATTTATTGACTCTTTGAAGCCTGCAGACTATCCAAATCTATTTATTTTTATCATCAAATTTTAAAAATCCAACTGAATTTGATGCTGGATATGAAAAACTGAAATTTGGTGCTACTCGTCCATTGATTATGCAATTGTTGTTTGAGGATGGTGCTGCATCGAAATTATTCTACAAAGTTCCTCCATCAAATCAATTTGAAATAATTGAAAGAAAATTGAATTTTAAATCATCTCAAAATTTTTCATCATTTCTGTGTGACTTCCTGCATGGTGAATTTGAAGATGTTTTTGAAGTTTTTACTGCAAATTCTTCACCAATTAAAGACTCTTTTTTGATTCTGAGATTTTTAAGGACATTGGATTTTAATGAAGAATTTTTCACAACACTTATCCTTAAATATGCAGCAATTGGATCAAAAGCTGATTTTCAAGCAGCAGTAGATGCTCCATTTGAGGAAACTGACAGAAAATTAAGCGCAGAATCGCAGAGAATTTTATCAACAATTATTAATGGTAGTTCAACAGGCGATGATGATGATGATGAAGCATCCAGTTCACATTCCAACTCAGTTCTTTTAACAGCTGTTGAGCATAAAAATAAGGATGTCATCAGTTATTTAACATTTTATTGGTTTAATTTGATCCAAAAGCTTCCATTCAGCCATCAAGTTAGAATATCTACAGTAGCATTTGAGACAGATCAGTTGGATGTCCTTTGTGACTTGTTAGACTACGCTGACTTTCCATTTCCCGAGTATTTTAAATATGACGAAAATCAAGTCCATGAAAGACTTCATGAAATAATTAAATTTAGAGCAGAACTCAAAACGACCATGTTGGAAGGACATTATGAGGATTTAGAGGATATGATCATGAAAAATTCAAAATTAAAGATAATTTACAGCATAAACAACAACTCGTTATTGCAAGAGACAGTTAATGCTAATAAATTAGGACTTTATTACTTTCTAATTATTATTGGACTTAAAGGTGATGATTGTTCTAACTTTATAGACAATTTGAGTGAAAAAGAAAAACAACAAGCTATGAAAAAGGCAACAAAAATGAGAAATGATAGTTTTAAAAGTGCCTTACCAAATAGTCAACAGTCAGTCATTAATTTGTGTATTAAGTCACTTATTCACAATACGACAATATCAAAAGAAGTTGAAACAAATTATCGCAGTAAAATCCGTATTTGGTATGAAAAAATCAATGAAATAGCACCGGAAGTACTTGATGTTGCTTTCACGTGTGATGGATTGAAGATTATTTACGACTTTGAAAGTGAAACTGTAAGTATTATATCAATATGTGTACGGATTGAAATCTAGAGACTAAATTGCAATGATATCTGCAGCTTATTCAAGATAGGGAGGGGGTGTTAAACCTATCCTGAGTACGTTCTCGCCAAAATAGCTCAAATAGGTCAATCGATCCAAAATCCGAAACCAGGTCAGTGATAATCCGGCATCAAGTCAGAATCACTTTAGTCTAGTGCCGGATTTTCGATCGTTTAACCAATTTTTGAGTAATTTAGAATCTGTTTTGACTGAATCTGATTCCACTATATGGTGACATAAGCTAGGGGATGCTTTTTACGTCATACAACTTCAAGCAATCTAAAATCTAAGAAATATTCTAATTTCAGGCTGATAATGTAAGCGTATCAGGAACAAATTCACCTGGAATTACATTCGTAGAATCAAAATGGATCTTCATTGGTTCTAAATTATCAGGTAGAAAACGTGAGAATGAAATAATTGGAGTTTTAGCTCAGCAGATATGCTACTATGCCTTAAACTTGGTGTATGAAAATGGGGGAAAGCCTTACTACAATGAAAACCATGATGGAGCTGAAATATTTGATAATATAGTCAAATCCATTAATCAGTGGTCAGGACAGAGTCCACAAAGTGTAAATGATGAATGCTGTGGCATAATTTCATCAGCTTTCATTTTCTATTCCCCAAAAGAATACCAAATGGAACTAATTCTAAGAGTTATTAATCTCTTGACAGAATTTAGTGACGATGAAGGATATTTGTATTGTATCAAGCAAAAATATAGAAATTTATTCAATTTTTGGTATAATTTTGTTGTTCCTGAATTTAAACGCTATCTGCAAAAGGATAAACTAATTATAAGACTCAATGCCTACATCGATGTACTTTCGACAATCAAAAGTCAAAAAATAGAATTGACAGCACCAAATGACTTTAAAGAAATATTCAAAAATAATTTCATCATTATAACAACGAATGTACCAACTCTGTTATGGATAGACATCTATAAACACCTCAAAAAAGCTTATGGATGCTTATTGGATACAAGGAATATTTTTGTAGATTTAGAAAAATTTAATAATGAATCAATAAGAAGCGACTATCAATACATTTGTAGACATAACTCGGACATAAATGTCTTTGTGGACTGTTCAAAGGGAAAATTGGACTTAATTGAACTTACTTTTGCTAATAAGAAGAATAATTTTGTGTTTGTAGTTTCAAATGTGACTGTACGAGATGAATTAGTGAATGTAGCTCTAAGAAGTTGTGGAGTTAATCCAAAATTACATGAAATGAATTACAATTGGCAATGCTTAACAAAAAAAAGTCAAAAATTGCTTCTAAAAATCAAAATTAATTTTCAAAATAATGAAAAATTGTCACTTTTGGATGTGCTTGGTAATCATAATGAGCAGCACGTTGAGGGATATCAGCTCTCGGATATTATTGACGATCAGCTGCTGAATATGCTGCTTGATGGCCACAAAGTTGAAATTAATTCAAATCCTGAGACTGAATTGATTGAAAAAAGGTTTGAATTTCTGTTTTGTCCAAGGAATTTTATTAAAAAGGAACAGGATGTGGACATGGAAGATGCTGTGATTCCTCAATTTTCAACATCCGAACTAATCAAAAACACTATGAATAAGCATTTCATCCTTATATCAGACGAAGCAGGAAGCGGTAAAAGTTGGGCAATTAAAAATATTTCAAAACTCATTCATGAAAAGTTCCCAACAAAATGGGTCACTTTTGTCGACTTAAAGCAGTATATCAAGCATATCAGGAGATTCAAGGAGGAACTGGAATTTTCAAAATTCTTAACTGACGTAGTTTTAAGGCCAAAATTCAATTTTGAGTCTAAAATCTTCAAGAAACTCTACGAAAATGGCAAAATATGCATCATTTTTGATGGATATGATGAAGTAGCTCCTGAATATGCAATATTACTCTTAAAATTGTTGAAATCATTCAACTTTAATAACGGAAATCAAATGTGGATTACTATTCGAGACTATATGGAGGTTGATTTGCTGCAGGCACTTCAAATTGATGTAATTTATAAACTTGATAAATTTTCCAGGCAGGATGGAGTAAATTTGATTGCAAAATCATGGATTTTAAATGACCGGAAGGATTTAGATGTGAAAAATTTTGATGAAATTGTAAAAACTTTAACAAAATTAGAAATTTTTAAAAAAATTGCTGATAATTTCATTAAAAAAGTTGAAAATATAAATAAAATGTCAATGACAGCACCTGAAATATACCAAATGATAGCTGACACGTTTAAGGACACCAAAAGACGAAATATTAATGTTGAAGATCCAAAAATGGTCTTAAACATTTACATGCTTTACCAGTCAATTGGAATTATATTCTACAGAGTTTGGTCGGAACAGAAAGGCGAGATCAGGCAAACAGCAAACATAAAAAGTCAAGAATATGACCTAAATTCTTGGAGATTTCATCAATATGTAGCAATTGTGATCTTATTTCCAGATTTAATTGAAGAAGCTTTTCCCAAATACGATCCAACTGAATGGCTCAATTACCAGGCTATGGGTTGTGGAATGCTAGGCATGAAAGATGGACAATTTTACTTTTTGAATAAAGATTTACTGGACTTTTACATTGTGGAATTAGTCATTAAAGAGCTGAGAAAGAAAAAACTTTTAATCATTGGATTTACGATTTTAGCTCGAGTTCTGACAAGTCAAAAATATCGCGGAATTCAGATCATCTTAAATGACGCATTTGAAGCAGAACCTTTACTTTTGGACAATCATGAACAAAGAATTTTAGATTATATTGATGACTTTTATAACATGGATAATTTGGAAGATTATTTCATCAATGAGCTTGAATTTTTTGTAAAATTAATCATGAAAATCTTGGAAAATGGAAGTTATGAAAAAGTTAAGGAATTATTGACTAGAACAGCTGTGAAGCTTGTGGAATCAAATGTGAACTTGAACATTTATTTAAAATTTGAAAATGTTTTATTTCGTCACGTAAATCATGAAGACTTAAGGACATTGATTAAGGAACAGGAAATTTTGCTCAGAATTATTCAATCGGAATTTAAAATTGAAATATTTGAGAATTTGGTGACGAAACTTGAGACAATGTTTGAAGTACCATTCATACGTGAAGTTTTGATGACAAAAAGCACCAAACTTGATGGAAATATCATGCTAATGATGTGCAAATCAGATATTAAGGAACGATCCAAAGTATCAAAATACCTTGAAATTATTCAAAAATATTTAACAACATCTGAAATTATTGAATTAATGAGAAATTGCAATGAGAATGAAGAAACAGTCTTACATGTTTGTGTCCAGATGGAGAATGAAGATCTGCTGAAAATTTTGTGGACCGAGATCAGAAAATTATCCGACAAACAAATTTGCAAAGCATTTGCAGCACAAAAATCATTGGAAAATCAACAAACTATTCTTCATTATGCAGCAATCAGCACTAATATTGAAATTCATAAGGAATTGCATCAATTAATCCAAGACACCTTTGAAGATCGAGAAGAATTGAAGAATTTTATGCTTCAAAAAGATCGAAATGGCAACAACTTCTTACATATTCTTGTTAGCACAAATAAGAGTGAAGTTATTGAAATTTCAATAAAATTTATAAAGGAAAACTTCAGTTGTGCTACAAATGAAGACATTTTGATGAAAAGTGGACTTAATCTGCTTCATATTGCTGCACAATATTCAAAAGATGTCAAAACTCATCAAATTTTGTGGAAAGTTATTCGTGATATTTCTAAATCTGAAGATGAAATTATCAAGTTAATCAAAAATGTTAATGGAAGTGGCAACAATGTGCTTCATCTAGCTGTATCTAATTCTACAAACGTAATCCTTAAATTTATTTTAAATGAGCTTGAAAAAATCGCATTAAAAAACGAAATTAAAATGCTATTAAGCACGTCAAACAGCCTAAATCAAAATCTACTACAACTAGCTGCAAAGGACAATAAATCGATGGAACTTCATAATTATTTATGGAAAATTTTTGGGAAATATTTTGAAGATTCTGAAATTAAGGAATTAATTAACCATGCTGATTCGAATTGGGGAAATTTAATGTCTATTGTTAATCAATTCAATTCACCAGAAGTGATTGAGCTGACTTCGAAGGAAGTCTTAAAATTTTAGAAATTACACTCATAAAAATATTTAAAAAACTGCTTTAAAAAATATTTTAAAATATAAAATGGAGTTGGCAAGATTTTATTGTGATGGTCAATGTGAAGGTGCTGAACCTCGTGGAATTCGGACTCAAAAAATTAAAGTCATTCAAATTAAAAAGTTATCAGATTATTACACAAGGTTTGGTAGATAAACGAAGCCTTACAGAAGATTTTGCAAAATATCGGGACATATTTGTAAGTTCGGCACTTTTGAAGTTCTTTTGGACTATTTATAGTCTTAATATTCAATGAACTAGTTAAATTAAGTTAAAAAATTTGCAAAACAGTACAGAAAATAATTAAAATTCCGGAAGAAAAAAATATTTTAATCCTGGGCTTGAGACCAAATCTTCAAAAGGGAAATTTTCATAATTTATCCTAAATTTCTTTGAGAATTGAGAAGTTTTAAAGCTTTGTCGAGACGCAGCAACAATTGAGAAACATAAAGCCGCATCATGATCAGGATCCTGGCAAAAATACGCCGCCTTAATGCACCGATGGTCGCCTTAATTATAAATATACTAATTGGTAAGAAAATAAGAGGTCTTAGGTTCCATTCTCGTTTCAAGTGTATCAAAACTAAAGCAGAGCAATTTTTTTAAACAATCTTTAATAATTTGATAAAAAAATAAATTTACTTTTTTAAAAATTTAATTATTTTATTTGGTTTTGATTGAATATTTCTTAGCAGACAATGGACATTATCATCTAAATGAGCATGCTTGTGAGTATGCTTGTGAATATTTTAAATTTCGAAAATTAGCAAAATTGTATATTCTTCCTCAGCATGCATTATACAATTTCCGAATGTTCACTTACTGAAGATACTTGATCAAAATTGTAATCATCAATATTACTTGATATTTTCAATAAAACATCCAAAAACATTCAAAAATATCTATAAAACATCCATTAAACATTCTATCAAACAAAAACAAAAACATTGAGTGCGTTCAACAATTTTTATCAAAATTTCAATCTTTTTTGTCATTAAAATTTAAGTTTTATAAAAAATAAGCAAATTCTTGGTGGAAATTTCACTTTCATAATGAATGCAAAGATTGAAGCTGACATCGAACTCGATAATCATCTTGAAAAATGTCGTTGCTGTTTCCGAATTATTGAAAAATCTGACAAATTTATGAAAATTGATGAAATTATTCAGAAAAATTTCTTCGATTTGACTCAGATTGAGGTGAGTTTTGGGGGGGTTTGAGGGGTTATAGGTGTTGGACTATGGTTGAGCTTTGTGAATTTGAACTTAATTGTGAAGATATTGATGACTTAAGGTTCAAAATGATCGAATTCTTACCTAAAATCCATAAAAATTTGCAAATTTTTCAACATTTTTTTATTGTTGACAAAAACAATTTTTTGACTTTTTTTTCACTTTCCAGCTCATCTCATCTCCAGACTTTTCCACAAAAATCTGCACATTCTGCCAGAATGACCTTAATGTATTCTCAAATTTTCGTACTAGCCTCATAAATAATCAGCTTAAGCTCTATAGTCACATTCAGTCAACTCAGGAACAAGATTATAACAAACCTGAACATAAAAAATTCCATTTTGAGTCCAGCAATCAATACACGGACTTGAATCATTCATTTCCATCAAATGTAAAGATAAAAACTGAAAAAGAAGATCCTGAAGACATATTTGTTGACTGTGAGACGATAATTGAGGAAAAGGCTGAAAAGGCAAGAAAAAAGAGTCAAAATTCAAAGCCCAAAAAATGTTGTGAAGTTTGCGGTTCATCAGTCAACAATTATCGACGTCACATCCTCAAAGTTCATCTTCATGTGAAGAATTATTTTTGTGATTTGTGTGGATATGCTTCATTTTTTCGATGTGATATGGAACAGCACATGAAAGTACACGCAAAAAAGTCAATTAAACAGCAACAGACTTATTATTGTGAATCATGTGGACTTAAATTTAATAAAAAATTTCATCTCAATGCTCACGTGAGAGCAAAACACACCGAAAAAGTCAGAAGTCACATTTGTAACATTTGCAACAAAGCATTTTTCTCAACTGAGAATCTCAAGAAGCACGTCGAGTCACACAATGATAAGGACATGCCGTGCGAATTTTGTGGAAAATTATTTTCATGTATCAACAATTTGAGGACACATTTGTATTATCATTCGGATCCGAAATTTATTTGTGATGTTGAAGGATGTGGAAAGAAGTTTTATATGAGAAAAAGACTACGGGCACATATGAAGACTCATGCAAATCAGAAGGATCATGTGTGTAGCTACTGCGATAAGAGATACTTTTCTCAGGTGAGTTTGGGGAAGAGGATGTGGGATGTTGACATCTGGTGATGGGTTGGTGTTTCAGAGCAGCTGGGGTGTGGTTAGGGATCACTATAAATAATTCATCACAATCAATCTGTTCCTATTGCTTACAATAATTTCAGAACGATCTCAACCGACACATTTTCTCAATTCACCAAAAATTGAGATTCTTCTGTGAGGAACCAGGATGTCATGGTAATTTTTCAAGACGAGAGTACTACAAGAAGCATGCAATGACACATCATCAGAACATTGGAGCTGAAAGATTGGAATTATTGTTGCAAAAAGTTAGAGATGCAGTTCCAATTCAGAGGGCACCGAATTAGGAATGACGATTTATAAGAAGGAAAGAATTGATATTATATGTTAAAATGTTGAATAAATAAAGTAAAGCTGTCAAATTAAATTTAATTTTCTGGTACTTAATAATTTTGCAGTTTGTCGTATATTATAATATTATATATTATATATTATATATTCAATATATATCTAATATGAGGAACAAGTGACTTCAACCATAAGAGACAATAAAGAAGATGCTAAATGGTGTCAGGAAATGTTCAGTCAGGATAGGATGGTCACAAATCAAGTATCAAGTATGTTCATTGACAGTTTTATGCTGAATATTCAAGGAGCTGATCAATGTCCATAAAAAGTGTAAATCAAACTGACCTTAATTTTATTCCTTAAGCACTTTACAATTGGATGACTGGATGTAAGATTAGGAACAAAGTGTCCGTCCATGACATCGAGATGCTACAAATAAAATGGATATAAATTAATTCAAGGAACTGTAAGTTGGCATTCCTAACTTACCAAATAATCAGCTTCATTATCAAACAACTTCTGTGACTCAACAGCTAACTGTGACAAGTCGGCATTGAGAATTGAAGCACCAATTTTAGCTTCAAGTGACATTCTTGTGGCTTTGAACTTATTTTTGCCATTTTCGGATCATGTTAATTTAATGATGTGTGATTTGTGCTGAAATGTCAACTTATTGATCTTGTCAGAAACTTGTTGAATTTTGATAAATTTATTAAAAACATGAAAAAATTGTAAATTAAATGTGAAATGTTTTGCACCAACACAGATAAAGATTGTTTTGTTTTTTACTTGATGAAAACAATGTTCAGCTACGATTAAGAGTTCTACAGATTTTTGGAAAGCTTTTGATGATCAACTGTTATGGAGCTTTTACAGATGTTACTTAAAATGCTCTAAACTTTCATAAAAATTAATGTTTTTATGTCGATTGAATGTTTTTGAATGTTTTATTGTTATTAATAAATTTGATCAAGTTTACAGCATTAACAAGTTTGTTGACTGTTTGTCGATGATACAGTGAATTTGAACTTAAATGAAAGACATTAAGGAAGTGAATTGTCCCGACTGTAATAATAAAATGATATCCAATTGAGACATTTCTGCAAAAAGAACGTCACTTCGAGTACACCTCAGTTGTATGGGATCCGATAGGGAAATGGCTTCCAAGAGCTCCAAGGGATTCTTATTGTAGATTAGTTATAAAAGAATGTCAGTTCAGTATACGGATAGATAATTTTTTATAACATAAGCTCTACATCCCACCTGGCTACACCTCTGATGTGTGTTATACAAATATGTATAACTTGTTATCCAAGCTATTTGTGTAGAACTCTTAGTAATGTTATACATTTTTCATTATTTTATTTCGGATGATCGAACATATCGGGAGTGTTTTTGATTGAAATTACAGAATTTGGACATCTTAAGGAAGCTCATAAGACTATAATAGTGAAGGATAAAGTCAATTTTAGATATTTAAATTTAGAAACAGTTCCAAAAGATATGATCATGAAAGATTTTTACAGTAGTGTAGTGATCTAAATAGTGATGAAAAAAACTTAATAGTCGATCATCCAGATTGAGAATTTTAATAAATTTGAAGTTAATTTCGTGAAACTTCGGTAGTAAAAGTGATAATTAATAAACATTGAACAATTTGAACTAGAATGTGTGCATTTAAATTGAACAAATTATCGTAAAAAGTGTAAAAATTGTAAAAAAGTGTGAATCAGCATTAAAATGGAGTATAATAAGGAATATATCATTAGTTATACAAAGGAAACGTGTAAAAATTTAAATAAAAATCAAAAATTTCATTGTAAAGTGTTAAAATTTACATCCGAATGGACTTTCGTGGACTTAATTGATGAAATTTCTTATATATATAATAAAAAGCAATATAAAAATTTATTCGTTTTTATTGTTGAATGTGATGATGAAATAACTGACAAATCTGATCGTTTTGATGTGTTAGAGTCAATCCTCATAAAATTCAATAAAAATCGTCCATTAGTGTTGGTGTTATCATCAAAAAATGCAAATGACTCAAGAGTTTATTATAAAAATGAAAATCAGAAACTTGAAATACAGCCTGACCTTGATGATTTTGATAACTGCTTGCCATTCTTTAAATTCATCAAATCCGACAATGCAAAAAATTTGCAACTTAAATTTCTTGAAAAATTACCACAAATTCCTGGATCTTCTTTAATTTTAAGATTATTAAGGATTTTTAATTTTCCTGAGAACTTTTATAAGGAATTAATTCAAAAATGTGCAATAAAAGGATCAGTCGATGACATTGTAGCTGCATTAAACATATGGCTTGATAATGTTGAAGAATCTATGACAAATGAAGCTGTGGAATGTTTAACAGAAGTTTCATACATAGCACAATCAGACAATGTGTCACCAGATGACGTAAATAATACAAACAGTCATGAAACTGAAACATCAATTTTATATTTGGCTGTAAAAAATTCAAAAAAAGATATTGTTGATTTCTTGATTAATCATTGCATGGAATGGATACAGCAACTGCCATATGATCATCAACTTATGATTTCTACAACTGCATTTAATACAAATCAATTGGATGTCTTGTGTAAGCTTTTGGATTGTGATTTTCCATTTCCAAATAAGCTTGATGTTGATGCTGTTACTGACATTAATCTTAAAATAATTATTAATGCTAGAACTAACTTTCATACAGTCATTAAAGCTGATGACAAGAAAAGTGTTGAAATATTCATTAAAAAAAATCCTAACCTTAAAATTGGATTCAATACTGACAATGACTCAGCAATACATCAAACTATAAGCTGCAAAAATGACAAAATTCGTTGTATTTTACAATCACATGGATATAATCCGGGAAAAATTGATGAAAAAAATGAAGAATTTTGTAATCAGCAGGATGGAATTGAATCAATAACTGCTGGGCGAATCCAAAGAAATAATAATGTAAATAGTGCATTACAAAATGATTTGGTAAATATTTTACGACTCGAATCAAGATCATTTATACACAATAATAAAAATATTTCAAAGTCAACTAAACATGAATATTACAATAAAATCAGAAGCTGGTACAATGATATTTACAAGACTAAATTTGGATGTAAATTGATAGACGTTGCTGCACAGTGTAATAACTTGAAAATAATTTATGATTTTGAGAGCACAACCGTAAGTTTTTTTTTTTTATATTTTATTTATAAAGTCTTCATTTTATTTAGGGTTTGCCAAAATTAGATGCGCATAGATGAATAGATGCAGAAAACTGCAGGCCTGCGTATCTGGATTCGCATCTAAATGCATCTGAAAATTTAACCAAATACTTTAAAAACTCTTAAAATGACTATTTTCAAAATCAATTTATTTAGGTATTATTATGATGAAAAATCTTGGAAAATGCGACTTTTCCCTTAATTTTCATATATAATGATGAAAAACACTGGAAAATTATATTTTTTAAATTTTTTTGATAAATAATGTTAGAATTTCATAGAAAATTTAATTTTTGATTTATTTTTCGTCCGTCGTAATGACGGTGAAAAACTCTCAAAAACGCGTTTTTTCATCATTTTTTACGAAAAAAATTTCCATACAAAAAATTCAGATGGATGCAATTGGATGCAATTGGATGCACATCTAGAACAATAGAAACTACAGGCCTGCTGCTGCCCTGTGCATCTGGGCGAACCCTAATTTTATTGATGATTGGTTCCTATTGATCCAATGTGAATCGTAGGGCGTTAATAAAGCGATTGAACAGGTCTCTGTTCCGGGCTATAACGGCTACTTCTGCTAACTTCTTTTGTTGTTGTTCTGTCTCCTTCTCTACTGTTGTACGCCAAGTAATTTTCCTTCTGCCAACACTCCTTTTGCCTTTAACGTTCCAAAACAGTGCTTGTCGTGCAATATCTGTTTCATGCTTCCTTAAAGTGTGAGCGATCCATCCCCACTTTCTTTTTCCAATCTCGACAGCGATGACTTGTTGGTTTGTCATCTTATACAGTTCAGAGTTACTAATGACTTTTGGATAGTAAATGTCACAAATCTTCCTAAGGCATCTGTTGACGAAAACTTGAATATGATTAGTGAGTGATTTAGTCACTTTCCAAGTCTCGCATCCATAAAGTAACACTGACTTGACGTTTGAATTGATGATTTTTAGCTTCAGTCGTCGAGATAGTCGTGGAGATGTCCAAATGTGTCTTAGTGAGCCATAGGCAACACTAGTGAGTCGAATCCTATTGCGTACATCGTCATCCGCACCACCGTCCTTGAAAATTACACTACCCAGATAAGTAAACTTATCCACTTTCTCTACAACCTCATTTCCCAAATGGAGAACTTTGAGTGATGTTCGTGTCTGCGATGGCGGATTAATTCGCATCAATTTGGTCTTAGAGACGTTGATCTCTAAGCCAACTTCATGTGCGCATCCTATCAAATCAGACAGGAACTTCTCCATATCAGACATTGTCTCGGTTAAGCCAACAATATCATCGACATAGTCCAGATCAGAAAGTCGAGTGAAGACATTCCAATGAATACCTCTTTTCTTCTGACTGATCTTTCTCATCACGTAGTCAAGAACAATGTTGAAAAGAAGGGGAGAGAGAATACAGCCTTGCTTAACACCTGAATTCACTTCGAATTCAGGGCCTATCATTCCAGTATGCAAAACTCGAAAGTTTGCATCTTCATAGAGTTGCCTTATAAGATTTATAATGCTGACTGGGACACCATACATTGCTAGGACCCGCCACATCACACTCCTGTCAATCTTATCAAAAGCTGACTTAAAATCAACAAAGAGCAAGTTGATAGAGTTTTGGAGTGCAATTCCTCTCCAATTTCCACACAGACTGAGATCACCTTTTTTAGGCAATTTTATAAGAAGAGCTTCCTTCCATCCTTTTGGGAATGTTCCCGAGTCCCAAAAGGACCCAATGATTTTGTGAAGGTGATCTGTTGTAATATCCAGATGAGCCTTAAAAAGATCACACGCGATCCCGTCCGGGCCTGGAGCTTTTCCAGATCCTAAGCTTTCAATAGCTCCTCTAACCTCAGAAACACTAGGTCTGGTTGTGTCAATGTTAGTTGTAAGTTCGGGAATTTGAACATTGTCTAAAAAGTCTCTGTGTGTTGATGTTGATGGAGGGTTGAGGACAGACTTAAAATGTTCAGTCCATCGATTCATTTGGAGGTCAGCATTGGTTAAAGGAGTTCCGTCGACTGACTTGACTGGCTTATCTGCTTTTCTAGATTGGCCAGCCAATCGTTTCGTAAGACGGTAAAGCTCGCGCGATTGTTGTTTGTTCGCGGCATCCTGTGCTTGATCAGCAATACTATTCAGCCAGGTACGACGATCTTGCCTAGCTGAATGCTTCACCTGCCTATCCAATGCAGTATATCTCCCTTAAGCCTCTAAACGCTGTTGCTGCGATCTTGCTACATCACATGCTTGCTTTGCCTGCTTCCTCTGTTCAATAATGCTCCATGTAGAGTCCGAAATGTAACATTTTTCCTCTCATGTGCTAGAGGAATTGTAGATTCACTTGCATTTATGCAAGCCTTCCTTAAGTGTTCCCAGTGCTGTTCAGGGTCGGTAGGAGATGTTATATTAAGCTGTTGTTCCAATGCCTTCCTGAACTTTTCCCGACACTGAGGAATTTGCAATTTTAAGGGATCTACTCTACGAGTGTGATTTGCAAAACGTGGCTTGTTTGCAGCAAGTCTGATCTTTAATGTACCAACTAGAAGCTTATGGTCGGTATGGAGAGCCTCTCCATTTGTGGCTAATGAAATATGATTTATTTGATTTCCGCCCCACTATGTGGCTTGGATTGACAGTCTCCACCACGAGAAGGTGAGGTTGTTACATGATGTGGTTAGGCTAGGTGCAGTACGTGACTGCATATGTTCCGCATTTGCACACCTTACGGAGACCCTAATTTTATTGCATTCCACTTTTTAAAGCCTAAACGCTTTCTTAAAGCATTAGAATATTACTTGCTATTTTACTTAATTTTCCCGGAACATCTGATATGAACATATCCAATACATTCACATGTGAAAACGGTGTGAATATAAAGATTGTTTAATTTTTTTTTTACAGACTTTCAATATGGACCTACGTGGCAGATATTCGCCAGGTAATACATATTCTGTATCAAAATGGATCTTCATAGGTGCGAAATCATCAAAAGTATTAAACAGAGACCAAAAAATAAAAGGAGTCATTAGTCATGAAATTTGTCACTTTGTCATGGGTCTTGTATACCAGAATAATGACAGTCCATTTTTTGAATATGATTCCGTAAGAACGAAAGAGTTTGAAGATATTGTTAAGGAAAATAATAAATGGAAAGTCAAGAACGATGAAGAAAGTCAAGGAGATGATGATGAGGATGAAGAAAGTCAAGATAATGATGATGAGGATGAAAATATTGAGAAAAAGGAAGAATTAGATGATGAATGCAATGGAATTATTTCTACAGTTTATAAATTATATGCACCTGAAGATTACATTGCGGAACTTATCGTAAGAGGTCCACATATTCAAGCTGAATTTGATAATGATAAGTCAAAGGAACTGCATTTAGAAAATTTATATAAGAATCTTTTTGAATATTGGAATAAGCGTGTTATGCCTGATTTAGAGAACTTTAATCTTGAAAAACGTGAAAAGATTAAGCAATTAAATAAAAGTTTTGGTTTATTAAAAGAAATTAAATCTTTGGATTATAAGCTGTCGGAACCAAAAAATATGAGTATTCAACCTGAAGGCAATGATGTCATAATAATATCAACAAATGTTCCAAATCTCTTGTTGACACAACTTTACAATCATGTTAAGGAAAAGGATTTCGAATTGTTGGATTCAAGAAATGTCTTTGTGTCTTTAACTTGCAGCAATAATGATGATAATTTTGAAAATTACATGGATGTTCTTAAGCAGAATTCAAATTTGAATGTATTTGTGGACTGTACGAAAGGAATGGATGTAAATGTAAAAGAAATTGTTGTAAATAATACAAATAAGTTTATTTTCTTAATTAAAAATGATAATCAAAATGATAAAATATCAAAAAACTTAACCTTAAAAGGTATTAAGCACAATCGAGTCACTGTAAATTATTCATGGAATGATTTAACAGAAGCAACTCAGAAATCGTTACTAAAGTCTGAAATTAATTTTCAAGGAAATTCTGCAATGACTTTAAATCAACTGATTTCAATTGGTGATTTTACACAAGTTTTTGATGATCAGCAACTGAATTTGTTACTTGAAGAATCAGAAATTTCAATAAATTTGAATTTTGTAAAACTTGATGACAACTTTAAAGACTTATTTAAACCAAGAGAATTAATCAAGAAACAAAAGAATTCTACAGAATCTGTAAATCTTTCACAAGATGAGTTAATTAAAGACATAAAAACTGAAAAATTCATCTTAATATCTGACAATGCTGGTGCTGGCAAAAGCTGGACAATGAAGCATATTTCGATTGATCTATGTAAGACTTATCCCGATCGATGGATATCATATGTTGATCTGAAGCATTTTATTAATGATTTTAAATCATACAATGGTGTTCCTGAATTGCAAGACTTTATGATCAGCACCGTATTAAAGTCCTTAAATCAATTTGAAATCAGAATGTTCAAACATCTTTATACAAATGGAAAAGTTTCAATTCTTTTTGATGCATTTGATGAAATTGCGCCAGATTTTGCTTCATTTTTGATTGGCATGATTCAATCTGTTAATAAGCATATTGGAAATCAACTATTTATCACAACACGTGACTATTTTGAAGATAATTTGTCTGAAGAATTGAAAATTAATTCAATTTATAAATTAAAACCATTAACATCAATGGAAATCATAAATATGTTGGAAGAAAAGTTGAAATTATGTGACAAGTCGAAAAAATCTAAAAATTATCAAGATATTGCAAGGAAATTAGCCCAAAGAATTCGTGGAATAAAGAATCGTTCAATTGGATCTCCACAATATTTAAAAATGATCGTTGACGTTTACGAATCAATCAAAGATGATTTTTTTGAGATTACTTATTTTATAATCTATAAAGAATTTGTTTTTATCCAAATTAAAAGCTGGTCTAGTGAACAAGGTCCATTAAGAGCAAAAACAAACGCAATTTTTCAGCAAAAATCCATTAATTTTTTTGATCTTCATAAATACTTTGCACTTAATAGTTATTTTCCAAATCAGAAATCATTTTGCCACATATCAATAGTGGATGATGACGCAAATGTTTTAGTTTGTGACTCAGAAATCATTGGCGGTGGTTTTCTAAATAAAATTGGTGATTGCTACTTATTCATACATGAAACATTTCGAGAATATTTTGTTGCTATCTTTTTTATTGACGTTTTGGAACAAAATAAATCGGAATTAATTACAGAAGATTTCTGTGAAAAATTCATTCATTTTTTGACAGGACAACAATTTCATGTCATTCGAATGTTTTTGAACGAAGGCTTTGAAAAAGACTCAATATCTGAAATTGTTAACAAACATTTATCAAAATTTGCTGAACCGTTTTTTAAAAATGTCGAAAATATGAAGAATTTGGCTAAATTATTTGAAGAAAATTGTTTACATCTGGAAATATTTATAATTAGACTATTCAAAGATAAGAAAAGAAGTAAGGATGTCCAAACAATTTTAAGCCAAAATCAGAAAATCATCAACTTAATCGTCAGTCAGACTGACTTATTTTTAGAATTTCAAGATTATTTGATAAATCATTTGAATAAATCTAGGAACAGGAATTTTTATTTTAGAATTTTTTTAAATTTTATTAACAAATCAAGTTTAAAGAGTTTTATTATAAAAAATCAAATTATTCAGCCCTTAATTAGGTCACCATTTGATGTAAAATATTTAAATAATTTTCTTGATCAATTAAGTCAAAATATGAACAAAAGTGAATTAAAGGAACTTGCAATGACTCTGAACAACGATCAAGAAAGTTTATTTCTAATTTTATTTAAAATCGAGCAAGATTTTCGTCGAAAGTTCGACATTATATTCAAATTTATAAATGTAATTCTATCAGAAACTGAAATATTGAAACTGATTTCTCAACCAAATGTAAATCAAAAAAACGTTATGCATCTGTGCATGAAGGATAAGGTAAAAATGGAAATTGTATCGCAAATATTTGAAAATAAAAATTCAGTTCCAAAACTTTGTATATTGTTCACCCAGAAATCGCTCATTGATGGAAATACTCCTTTACATGTTGCATCATATAATAAAGACACTGACTTTCACATAATGTTATGGAAGGTCTTGTTGGAAACTTTTAAAAACAGAGAAGAATTAAAAAAATTGCTGGATATTAAAGATCAATATGGTAACAGTTACATTCATATTCTTGTGACTTGCAATACTGCAGAAGTAATCGAGTATACATTACAAAAAATTAAGGAAAATCTCAACGATTTGCATTATCAAGAAATTTTGAGATCAAATGGTAAACAAGGACTAAATTTACTTCACAGAGCTGCAGTTGATTCAAAAGAAGTAAAAACTCATCAAATTTTGTGGCAAATATTTCGAGATTCTTGCAATTCTGATCATGAATTTTTGGAAATACTTCAAGAAGTTGATGAAGATGGCGATAATATTTTAAATCTTGTGGCTACATTTTCTACTGGGGAAATTTTTCAATTTATGATTACTGAATTAAATAGTTTTACATCTCGTGAGGAGATAAGAAACTTGTTAAGATCATTAGGATATGCGAGTCGAAATTTGTTACAATCACCAGCCTGCCAAAATGAATGTTTGGGACTTCATGAAGTAATTTGGAAAATTCTTGAAATTCATTTTGATTCATCTGAAATTTTGTTATTTATTAAACATCTTGATGATTATGGACACAATTTACTCTTAAATGCAATTGTTAAAAATACGAAAGAAATCAAGGAACTGACTTGGAACAAAGTCAGAAAAGTATTAAATAACAATGGATACGAAGACATGAAATCACGAAAATGTGACGAAATCATGAAAAAACGATTAAAATTTATTGAATTAACAAAAGAAGAAAAAAGACTGTTAAATTTGGAATGGATTCAAATCACAAATTCTGTTGAATTGTTCGAGGACAGGATTCAGTTAATCAATAATCGAACGATTGATGTTACATCTCTTAAGGAATTGGAATTGTTCATGGCAGATTATAAAATAGAAAATCATCAAATTTTATGGAAAAACTTGATAAAAAATTGCAAAAATCAAGAAAAACTTAAAAAATTGATCCTTGAAAAAAACAACTATGGTGACAATTACATTCATCTTCTTGTGATTTGGAATACATCAGAAGTGATCGAGTTTACATTACAAAAAATTAAGGAAAATCTCAATGATTCACATTATCAAGAAATTTTAAGATCAAAAGGTAAACAAGGAAGAAATTTACTTCACAGAGCTGCAGTTACATCAAAAGAAGTAAAAACTCATCAAATTTTATGGAAAATATTTCGAGATTCTTGCAATTCTGATGATGAATTTTTGGAAATACTCCGAGAAGTTGAGGACAATGGCGATAATGTTTTTCATCTTGTTGCTATATTTTCAACTGGGGAAATTTTTCAATTTATGATTACTGAATTAAATAGTTTTGGATCTCGTGAGGAGATAAGAAATTGGTTAAGATCATTAGGATTTGCGAGTCGAAATTTGTTACAATCAGCAGCACAAGAAAATACAAGTTTGGAACTACATGAAACACTTTGGGAAATTCTTGAAATTCATTTTGATTCATCTGAAATTTTGCACTTTATTAAACATCTTGATAATTATGGATTTAATGTACTTTTAAACGTAATTGATAAAAACATAAAAGAAATCAAGGAACTGACATGGAATAAAGTCAAGAAAATGATAAATAGTAATGGATACGAAGACACAAAATGTGACGAAATCATGAAAAATGAATTAAAATTTGAGCAACTATCAAAAGAAGAAAGAGCAATTTTAAGCTTGGAATGGATTAGCATAGCCAATTCTGTTGAATTTTTTGAGGATAGAATTCAGTTAATCATTAATCGAACGATTCATGTTGAATCTCTGAAGGACTTGATGCTGTTTATTGCAGATTATAAAATAGAAAATCATCAAATTTTATGGGAGGACTTGATAGAAAATTGCAAAAATAAAGAAAAACTTAAAAATTTGTTCCTTAAAAAAACCAACTTTGGTGATAATTACATTAATCTTCTTGTGACTTGCAATACTGCAGAAGTGATCGAGTTTACATTACAAAAATTTGAAGAAAATCTCAGCAATTCAGGTTATCAAGAAATTTTGAGATCAAAAGGATATCGTGGACTAAATTTACTTCATAGAGCTGCAGTTTCATCAAAAGAAGTAAAAACTCATCAAATGTTGTGGCAAATATTTCGAAATTCTTGCAATTCTGATGATGAATTTTTGGAAATACTTCGAGAAGCTGATGAGAAAGGATACAGTTTAATTAATTTTGCTGCATGCTACTCAGACCATCACATAATGAAATTTTCAATTGAAGAGCTGGAAAATATTACAAAAGTAGATGAACTTAAATCCTTTTTGAAACATTTGGATGATTATAAACAAAACATGTTACAAAATGCAGTAATTAATAATAAAAACTTAGAAGTTCACAAATATCTTTGGCAAAAAATTCCAACAATTTTCAATTCTGCTGAAATTTTAGATTTTATTGACAATTATTGTATTGACGGGTTTCACATTTTACACGATGCTACGTACTGGAATGTCAAAAAAATCGCCGAATTTACATGGTCACAAATTCAAATTTACATCAGCAATAAAGATGATCAGGTTGAATATTTAACTAAATTAACATCATTAAACAAGAATATCCATGATTTAGCATTAGAAAATAAATCAAAAGATCCAGAAATAGTAAAATGGGTTAAGGAGCTGATGCAAAAATACGAAATTACTTTCTAAAATATTATTTATAAAATATCATCATATATTTAGGATCTGCGACTTAAATTATTAATTTAAGTATAACTAGTAAAACATAAATCAAATAATTACACAAAAAGGTGAGCAATTTTACTAAAAATTAATTATAAAAACTGATAAAATATTTTTAAAAATCCAACAGGATGCATCTGTACCACATCTTTAGCATGACAAGAATTCTTTGCGGCATTCTTTTAAAATTTTCATTAAATTCTGGACTTTTAATTTTTCTCATATTAACATGAACACAATCATGTGTCTCAACACTGGATTTTTGAGTGCTTTATGGACATGCTTTAAATGATTTACTGCATATTACATGCGGGTAAGTCCAACAAATAGTTTTAAAATATCATTTCCACCTTCATATATTCAGTATATCTTTAAATCTCTTAAGAATCTTTCAACACCAGCAACAATCCCATACCACCAAGAATTTGAATTGTTTCATCATAAATATACCAAGCACTTATCGATGCAAATATTTTAGAAATTGCAACTTCAAGATAAAAATCATTTGATCCAAGATTAATATTACCAGACAGCATTGATTTACAAACTGAAACATTGACATTCTCTTTAATTAAAAAAGCATTACGTTTGGGGAAAAACGCAATTTTTAACATTACTTAATTTATAAACTTTCCATATTACAACTTACCCATTTCTGATCACTAATATCATACTCGGATCAATTGATTGTCTTGTTGATCATTGCAACTTGTTCATCATTAAATGGCATTGGATATGGAAACAGTTTAGAATGTTCAAGTTTTCCATGAAAAATGTTGTGAACAAATAATGGATTTCTGTTATTTAACCATTTTCTGATGGTTTCATTGGTTGCTGTCGTTGGAAGAAGTCTTGAAAAAACTTACAAAATTATTAGTTATGATGCTCATTTGATGTGCATGATTACTGAGTGGAACAAAATTAGTCGACTTAATTACAAGTGTCCAACCCCCCGTCCTCCTTCTCCAATATTTTAAATGTCTAATTATTTTTAAATCTATTTTCAGTTTAAAAATTAAAATTCAACTTAAATTTTGCTTTAATCTTAAGCACCAACGAGCAAAAAAACAAAGAAATACTCAAAATTCGACCTTTGAGATGTTACAAAGTCAGCCTTTCTTTATCACTGTCGCATGTTCTTCTTCTTGGCATTTTAAATATAAATTTAACTTTGTTATTTTAAAATTATTTTTAATTTCATTCATTATTTTAGAAATTTTTAATTAATTATTCGCAATTATATTGTAATTTAAAAAAAATGAGATTGTTTTGAAATTTTCATATATTTTTGAATTTTAATAAATTTTTGAGATATAATTTTTGAAAATTTAAATTAAACTTGATAAAATTTTGAATTAAAAAACTGTTTTTAACAAAATTTCAATTTTAAAAATGAATTAAAATTTAAATATTTTATTATCTTTGTTAAACTTACTAATATGAATATATAGTTTTAATACAAATTTAAAAAAAAAACTTTTTCAAAATTATTTCAAATTTATTAAAATTAAGACAATTTTAAATATTTTATAAATTTATTTTTTAATTTTCATATTCACATTCAAATTTTAAATTTAAGTTTTCAGTGAAATCATTTTTTTGACTCGCTGGATTACATTTGAGGAATCATCAAATGTATTCTAGATCCTAACATCTGTGCCTGAAAATTCCAATCCACAAATGAAAACTGCATCTTAATTTGTGCTTCCAGTGCCAAATTCTATAAATCCTCAATTTTTTATTTTTCACTGCACACTTAATGCTAAGCCTAGACCAAAAATGGAAACACTTAATGGCACTTTAAAATTTTTTGGCAGCAAACAGGTTGTCCACCACTGATATAAACACTAATTGAAAAATATCAGTAGGGATTTTTTACACAAAAAAAAATATTTTTTTTTCCTTATCACAAAGATAATTGCAAGATAATTGCAATCTTTAGGGTTCATTAGCTTATTACGTTCACTTTTCAGAAGAGTCAGTGTGGATATGACTTACTTATTTTCTTTTCTAGCTGTACAGATCAATTGTGATCCACGGTTTTTCTTAGTTTGTGTCTGAAACTGGATCTATCGCTGACAATCGCTTGCCAATTACCGATGCCAAGTTCATAGCCATCTCTAACGACATCGTCATTATAGGAATGTGGGTATAATGGAATATCCTATATAGAACTCGCTTACTTCGTCCTCCTCTCCCTAACAGGCATAGAGACTACTTTAAGGTATTGTAATGGTTTTTTTGAACCATGAAAGCATGCTATTTGCTTTTTAGGGTCTGTTGCTGGCTATTTCAGCTAGTTTGTATAAATTCTCTGTCCGCATGCTGAGCATACATTATTTTATCACTGTAATGTAGATTTTGGAGCTCCACGGCGTTTTTTCTCTTACGGATTCCAATTAAGAATGGTGTAATAAGCTTGTAATTCTTTCCCAACACTGACATCCACAATGTGAATCCCTTAACAAAATTGTAAAACTTTTCCTTCCTTTATCATATACTTATTATGTATCAATCTATGCGGTTAAAGGGGGTACGGAGCGGATGGGGAGTTTTATGAGTGACGCAACAAGTGAACGAACCTTTATCAAAACTCAATTTTTTTCATATCTTTATTCTTGCATTAGATTCATTTGATAGTAGAGTTTTCATAGAGTCAGTTCTGTGTTATGGCTTTGTCTAAGGTAAAAGAAAAAACAACAAGTTGTTATAAGAATTTAACTTTAATTTTTGAAATTTAATTTAATATTTTTGCTTCAAATTTATTTTATTTAATTGAAAATATTTTGAAATTTTTGCAAGTTAAAAACAGGAATTTTCAAAAATAAATATTTACAATTTATAAAATCAAAATTTAATTCATTTTAATCTTTGAAACTTGTCAACTTTGAGTTTAAAATTATAAAAAATGATAAATTATTTATTAACCTGACTGTAGATTTTTTAAAAAGTGACAACATTTGAAATTTAAAATTTTTAATTATAATGACAGAAAAAAATTAAATTTTGAAAATTATGTAATAAATTAAATCCTTTAAATGCGGCCAAAAATATCGAATTTTTTGATAAAATGAAAGCTCAAAAATTGATAAACTTGTGCCAAGGACTATTGGGGGCGATTATGACAATTTTCTTATTTTTGAAGTTTATAATTAAAAATTCCAAAAATATTTATTTATCAATAATCCATAGATCAATAATCACAGGTGGTTTAGTTTGATTTAACAATTTATTTTAGTTTTTTGAGTTTTTATTTTTTGATTAAGCATTTAAACAGTTTAAGAACAGATGAACTTGAGGATCTGAAACTCAAAAATTGAACATCTCTTGCCATTTTCCTTTGTCTATTCAGATTACATCGGTTTTACGGCCACTTTCAGTTCGTGCCTTTTCAACCTCACCTCGTCTCTTAAACGAGGAATCTCGTGGACCATGCTTTGCCTTGTCAGATGAACAAAAAGAGCTTCAAGCACTTGCAAGGAAATTTGCTCGTGAAGAAATTCTTCCAGTTGCTGCAAAACTTGATCAAACTGGAGAATATCCATGGGAGATTATCAAGAAGGCTTGGGAAATTGGACTTATGAATCACTCAATTCCTGAGGTACTAGATCATAGTTAAGGCTAATTTCTTAGATAATTAATTTAAATTTTTTTATAGCATTGCGGTGGACATAAGTTAAGTAATCTGACATCATGTATAATGGCTGAAGAAATTGCTTATGCATGTAGTGGTGTCCAGACAGCTATGGAAGCATCTGGTAAGCAGATCTGTTATTCCATTTATCGAAAAACTTCTTAATCTTTTTTTTAGGTCTTGGTCAGACACCTGTCGCCCTTTTTGGTTCAAAGGAACAACAGAAAAAGTATCTTGGACGTCTTGTCGAACAACCATTAGTTGCTGCCTATGCCGTCACTGAACCAGTTGCTGGATCAGATGTTAATGGCATCAAATCTCGTGCAGTTAAGAAAGGTGATGAATACATCCTTAATGGACAAAAGATGTGGATCACAAATGGTGGAGTTGCCAATTGGTATTTCGTTCTTGCAAGAACTTCAGATGATCCAAAAGCACCAGCATCAAAAGCATTTACAGGATTCATTGTTGAACGTGATTGGCCAGGTGTAACTCCAGGACGTAAAGAGATCAACATGGGACAACGTGCAAGTGACACACGTGGAATTACGTTTGAGGATGTCAGAATTCCAAAAGAAAATGTTTTGATTGGTGAAGGAGCTGGATTCAAGATTGCCATGGGTACATTTGATTTGACAAGAGCCCCTGTTGCTGCTGGTGCTACTGGATTGTCACAAAGAGCATATGATGAAGCTCTTAAATATTCAATGGAACGAAAGACATTCGGAGTTCCAATTGCAAATCATCAAGCTGTTCAATTTATGTTGGCTGACATGGCAATCGGTGTTGAGCTTTCAAGATTGGCTTACTGGCGTGCAGCATGGGAAATCGACCAAGGTAGACGCAACTCATATGAAGCATCTATTGCCAAATGCTTCGCAGCTGACCAAGCAAACAAGATTGCAGCTGATGCAGTACAAATCTTTGGTGGAAATGGATTTAATTCTGATTATCCAGTAGAGAAGCTCATGAGAGATGCAAAAATTTATCAAATTTATGAAGGAACATCACAAATTCAAAGAATGATTATTGCAAGAAATGCTTTTGAACGTGCAAAGCAAATGAATTCTTAAACAAATTTTAGAATTATTTTTGAAATAAATAAAAATGTCTATGGAAGATTTAAGAAGAAATCATATAACGTTATTTAACATATTAAATCCTCAGAATATCTCAAAACATTGCAACTAAAACAATAAAACATAAACAAAAACATCCAGTTTCACTTTCAGTTCAATTCATTTTTCAACTCATAAGTATTTATATTGAATATAATTTTCATTACAAAACATTTGAAGTGTTTAATAAAAAGAGAAAAAATTTGATTTTCAGTTTTTTTTTTAATTTGTGCTGAGAGCTAAAGTAATTATTAATATTGGGAGCTCATTTGATTGTGAGACTTTGATCAAGTTGGTTTTAAAATTATGGCGTTGTCTAAGGTAAGATAGACATTTGAAGATTTAAATTTGACTAATTAAGATTTTGAAGCAATTTTAAAATTCATTTTGTTCAGTTTTGGATAAATATGATATTTCGGACATTAATATGATTATTAACTAAATTTGAAGGACAGTCTAGATATTTAGTAAGTGATATAACTTGGCATTAAGACCTAGATCGGGATCGGGATCTAGAATAGGACAGAAACCAAAACTGAGATCGGGAGGTGGAATTAAACCAAGATCGAAACCTTGACCAAGACTGATACAAGACTACAAAAGAATAATTCGGCAATTCCCGAGACAGAGTCAGAAAAATATAGTTCTTGGTACCGAGAGCCATTACTTGACATCAGTTAGATTACACAAAAATAAGTTCTTACTCTACCGATTTTGACAAATTTCCAAAAAAAGTCAATAAAATCGGTGTCCGAGTTTTTGGCGATTGAATTTTCGGTATCTAGGCTATTTAGTAATCACCAAAAATCGGATCTTATCTAATTAATTTAGTGTAAAATATTATCTTTATTTTATATGATTTTGCTAGGACTTCGATTTTATTTCTTATCTTGATATATAGTATACACGAGCCTTAGTTTTAGACTTAGATCTGAGACTCTATATAATAAAACTTAATCATTTTTAATATAAAGTTTGTGATTAATGAAACTGACAAATAATTCTGCAGAATTCTGCAAATTTTTTTCAAATTTTCATGTGAATTTTGAAAAATTCAGCTAAATTTTTGGTGTCTTTTAAACAACACATCTGTAATAGGAAGTCTTAGAAGGTACAGAGAGTAGAAATAGCTGAAAATTAAGACCCAGGCCAGAATATCTCTATTACTAGGTCATATAAGATAAATTCTTGACTCAAATGAGATTTAAGTTGACATTGGTTCTGTTTTTTGGAATAGGCAAGCTCCAGGCTAGTTACAGAGCTTCTTCTATTTATTCTTCTACTCTCGAATACGATCTAGTGATAACAATCTGGTTTATTTATAGCTACATACTATAATAGCAAAAGATTTAGATAAGAAAAAAATTTAAATTCTTGCCAAAAAGCTGTAATTTTTTAATAATTATTATTATGTAACTCAGTGTTATCTACAATCAATTCCTTTATACGTCCCTACAACCAACTTAAAAAGGTTTTCCAGTGCAAAAACAAATTTAGTCTGACATGCTTTTTATTTTTTTATTTATTTTTAACAGATTTCTTCACTCATTCGACCTTTTTCCATTCGTGCATTTTCAACATCATCTCGCTTACTGAGTGGTGAATCTCGTGGACCATGGTTCGGTTTATCTGATGAACAAAAAGAATTGCAATCATTAGCGAGGAAATTTGCACGCGAAGAAATTGCACCAGTTGCTGCAAAATATGATCAATCTGGTGAATATCCATGGGATTTGTTGAAAAAGGCATGGGAGCTTGGATTGATTAATCATGGAATTCCTGAGGTGAGAAATCAGAAGAATTCGCTTAAATTTTCTGAATCTCAAATTAAAAATGCATCCCTTAATTACAGCACTGTGGTGGTCATAACTTAGGTGTATTCAACAGTTGCTTGATTGTTGAAGAGCTTGCATGGGGTTGTACTGGAATTGAATTAGCACTTGAAGGAACAGGTAATGTCTCTTAACGCCAGCCCTTAAGCCACCAAACTTAAAATTTTATCTAAAATCTTTGAAAATACAGGCTTAGGACAAACGCCAGTCATTCTTTTTGGATCACCTGAACAGCAGAAAAAATATCTCGGACGTCTTGTCGAAGAACCACTTTTAGCAGCTTATTGTGTCACAGAGCCAGCAGCTGGATCAGATGTTGGTGGACTTAAGTGTCGTGCTGTTAAAAAAGGTGATGAATATATCCTCAATGGACAGAAAATGTGGATTACAAATGCCGGAGTTGCCAATTGGTATTTCGTTCTTGCAAGAACTTCAGATGATCCAAAAGCACCAGCATCAAAAGCATTTACAGGATTCATTGTTGAACGTGATTGGCCAGGTGTGACACCAGGACGTAAAGAGATTAATATGGGACAACGTGCAAGTGACACACGTGGAGTTACATTCGAGGATGTCAGAATTCCAAAAGAAAATGTTTTGATTGGTGAAGGTTCTGGATTTAAAATTTCAATGGGCACTTTCGATCTCACACGTCCACCAACTGCTGCAGGTGCTACTGGATTGGCACAAAGAGCATATGATGAAGCTCTCAAATATTCAATGGAACGAAAGACATTCGGAGTTCCAATTGCAAATCATCAAGCTGTTCAATTCATGTTGGCTGACATGGCAATCGGTGTTGAGCTTTCAAGATTAGCTTACTGGCGTGCAGCATGGGAAATCGACCAAGGTAGACGCAACTCATATGAAGCATCTATTGCAAAATGCTTTGCCGCTGAGCAAGCAAACAAGATCGCAGCTGATGCAGTACAAATCTTTGGTGGAAATGGATTCAATTCCGAATATCCAGTAGAGAAGCTCATGAGAGATGCAAAGATCTTCCAGATTTATGAAGGAACATCACAAATTCAAAGAATGATTATTGCAAGAAATGCTTTTGAAAGAGCAAGGCAAATGATTTCATAATGGACTTTATTTGTAATCTTCAGAAAGGCTTTTTTTAGCTTTGAGACTTTAAAATCAATGTGACTTAATACTTAATGAATATATTTGTGATAAAAATAAATAAATGACAAAATTTGCTAAATTGATAAAACTTAAGCAATTCTTTGAATTCTAAATTGGATCTGTAAGCATACGAGGATAGCATAAGGTGTGAAAATATACAGGAATCATGCACCAGGTCTAAAGTTTCCCAAATTCTCAGTTTGGATGTCCTACAATGAGGAGACCGAGACGTAAACTACAAGGGAATTATTCGAGTTTATCATCTAAGTCTTGGAAACTCTTACTTATGTCTAAGCTACACCAGTCTGATGCCCGATTTTTCGCTACATCAGTGCAAATAAACGGATTAGTATGAAATTCAAACAACTCAGTAAGATTTAGACTTTTGCTAGTATTCGTGTCATGTATGGAATGATCATGTGCGTAAGCTACACTTTGTCATTCATTAATTCCTTTAATCGTCAGTATTTAGCAAAAGGAAGAAAAGGTACAAAGGTATAATTTCATAATCTTATCATTAACTACCTATACATTTTAAAAATAAACCAAGTTTCACATTCAATCTTTTGTATTTAATCCTCTCATTTTGCTCTCTCATTCTCAGTCAATGCTTCGAGCTGTTGAGGGGTTTTTAACAACTAGCAAAAAAAAAACATCAATTTCACTCTCATTCGTAGCTTAATCGTCACCAACATCACATTAAAATTCATAAATTCTCTTCATATTTTGATTATATTTTGGTGTAATTTTGATAAAATAGTACTGATTACAAGTCATGGCATTGTCTAAGGTAAGTGAAGGAAATCATTTTGGATTTATTGATAAAAAATTCCGGTTTTGAAAAAAAAAAACACAAAACAATTAAAAAAAATCCAAAATCATATTTTGGGTTTAAAATTTTTTATCAAAATAATGAACCAATTAAGATAAAAAGCACGCTAAGCTCATTTGATAGCCAAAAAGTAGAACTTAATCCAAAGTACTAAGTTTTGTTTTGAATTGACGTTTTATATGAGATAAGATTCCGTGTACACAGTCGATCGCGGCTCAAAGTCCAATTTTCATGTTCACTTTTTCCTATTTTATTTTTCTAAGTCATTCGTGTGTTTGCCGATTATGTGAACTTATTTATGAGTTAAAAATTGAATATTTTGTAAAAATATGTAAGATGTAAACAAGATTGGATGTTAATTTGTATATCAAACCTGTTTCTGAGATTATTCTAGAAAAAAACACAAAAATTATCCTGAAATTTAAAATTATGACCAAGAGTCATTAAAAATGCATCAAAATATCAGGCAAAATTACTAAAAATTTAAATTTAGAAACTTTACAACAATTTTCTGGACCAAAACATTATGAATAACAAACAAAATCAACTTTCCATTTCAGATTTCATCATTCATTCGACCAATTTCGGTTCGTGCCTTTTCAACATCATCTCGTCTCTTAAATGAAGAGTCGCGTGGACCATGGTTTGCTCTATCTGATGAGCAAAAAGAGCTACAAGCATTAGCAAGGAAATTTGCTCGTGAAGAAATCGCACCAGCAGCTCCAAAGTATGATAAAACTGGTGAATATCCATGGGATTTGGTGAAGAAGGCATGGGAACTTGGATTGATTAATCATGGAATTCCAGAGGTAAGGAACTAGATTTCTTTTATTAGAACTAGCTGGACCACTGTCTAATACTAGTCTATACAGTAAATATTATTATTGTCACCAAATTCTAATTTTTTAGCGCATTTTTGAAATTTTTTTCAAAAAGGTAGCTTAATAAGACACTTTGTTCGTTTGCTCGTTTGTTCGGCTGGAACGCGAGATCTCGAAAACTAGACATCGTAGAGAGCTCTGGTTTGTTTTAATAGCTTCGTTCTATCAAGTTATTGGGTTATCGGTCATTTAGAAGTTTCAAATCAACGCATAAATACTATAATTAACAGTTTTTCATTTTCATATACAACAACAACATAAACAACAACACGTTTTTTCATTGTTTTACAGTGTTTTTCAATGTTTGTCGATATTTTTACAGTGTTTACTGAAAAATGTTTTAATTTTTTTTGACCGTTATGAGGTTTGAATTATGAAAATCCGTTAAATGATGAAGGTCTTAAATTTGTGGAAGTTTTATACGGATCTTGTTTTAAGATCTGGAAGTTACCTGTATCTTGGTTTTTAGGTCTGGAAGTGACCTGGATCTTACTGGATCTTGGTTTTTAGGTCTGGAAGTGACCTGGAACTTACTGAATCTTGGTTTTTAGGTCTGGAAGTGACCTCGATCTTACTGGATCTTGGTTTTTAGGTCTGGAAGTGACCTGGAACTTACTGAATCTTGGTTTTAGGTCCGGAAGTGACCAGGATCTTACTGGATCTTGGTTTTTAGGTCAGGAAGTGACTTATTAATCAATTACTGATCGCTGGGACAAAAATGCGCTGAAGTCACTCGATAAGAACGAGTACTTTTGTAATTTTTTTCATATTTTAGCACTGCGGAGGTCACAAATTGGATGTCTTCACAAGTTGCTTGATGGCTGAGGAGCTCGCATGGGGTTGCACTGGAATCCAAACAGCACTTGAAGCTACAGGTTAGTTGATTAAGATTTATTCTTCATATCTCGATTAGCAGTTTTTAGTCCCAAGCGGGAATCGAACCTAACATCTGCGCTCATACAAGGGACATTTTCAGGGGAGAAGATGTTTGGTGGACCTTCCCTGGTGTCACATTGCTTTTCTATTAC